>NW_028225185.1:41468742-41514107 GCF_052327205.1 Somniosus microcephalus
GGCCGTCTTTCGGGATGAGACGTTAAACCTGAGGCCCCCGTCTGCCCTCTCAGGTGGATGTAAAAGATCCCATGGCCACTATCGGACGAAGAGCAGGGGGGTAGTTCTCCCCGGTATCCTGGGGTCAATATTTATCTCTCAACCAACATCACTAAAAAACAGATGATCTGATCATTTATCACATTGCTGTTTGTGGGAGCTTGCTGTGCGCAAATTGGCTGCCACATTTCCTACATTACAACAGTGACCACACTTCAAAAAAAGTCCTTCATTGGCTGTGAAGAGCTTTGGGACGTCCTGAGGTGGAGAAAGGCGCTGGAGAAATGGGAGTCTTTCTTTCCAGATCTCATGGTGTGGAGATGCCGGAGTTGGACTGGGGTGGACAAATGTAAGAAGTCACACAACACCAGGTTATAGTCCAACAGCTTTATTTGAAATCACAAGCTTTCGGAGCGCTGCTCCTTCGTCAGGTGAAGTGGAGAGATGCATAAAGACACAGCTTATATAGTCAGAGAATAATGCCAGATGTTTACAGGTAATCTTTCTAACTGCCATTTATCACACCTCGGCAGAGAGATAATCACAGCAATCAAAGGTGTGAATGGCGTCCAAACAGGTCAGTCAGGAAAACATTACATCAAAGAACAATGAGGTGGGGTCACAAGGGGTCAAATGTTGCAGATGCTGGGGTCTGTATGAAAAACAAAAAACAGACAAAAAAACATTTTTTCTCGTGATGTTGGTTGAGGGATAAATATTGGCCCCAGGACACCGGGGAGAAATCCCCCCCCTGCTCTTCTTCCAATAGTGGCCGTGGGATCTTTTACATCCGCCTGAGAGGGCAGGCGGGGGCCTCGGGTTTAACATCTCTTCCCATCTGCCTGTAATTCAATTTAATTCAATTCAAATCGCTTTATTGGCATGACAAGTTACATCTTATGTTGCCAAAGCATCGAAAAACATTCATGTTTGTACACAAAAATACAGATCTATCCATACAATGTATAAACAGATATATCCCTGAGTGTATAAATATATACTTTCATATAATTTATATATACTCTTTTCTTATATTTAGTGGTTGTCCCTCTGTTTATGGCAAGCTGTAACATAGTGTGCCGCTAGTGTTACAGAATTTCTCTCTTCCCCTAGTAGGTATGGGAGTTTTTGGTCGTCATTCAAATTTCTGAATTCCGGGCATATTTTTGTGAATTTTGGGTAGAAATTCTCCCTTATGCCCTGATATTTTCTACAAGCTGTGAGGAAGTGCATCTCTGTCTCCACCATTCCCTGACTGCAGTGAGAGCATATCCTGTCCTCTCTTGGTAGCCGGGTCTGCCTGTGTCTACCTTTTTCGATCGCCAGGTTATGTTCACTAAGTCTGTACATTGTCAAGGTTTTTCTCAGTTTGCTATCCTTTACCATGGTCAGGTAATCAGCCATGTTGTATTGTCTGTTTCTTTGTCTGTTGTCTGTTGTATTGTCTGTATCTTTCTCTCTCTCTCTTGCTCACTCTCAGAATTTCACTTTCCGGATCTTCGATTGCAACGTAACCTGATCTCAAGCCTTCAGCCTCAATAGCAGGTCTTTTACACTCCATTCTACTTCCTTGTCTAGCCGGTTTTTCCACAAGAGAAGGCATGAGTCAAATGAGGAATGTGGACAGCCTGTGTTCGGTTTTAACCCTTGGTAATCAGGATTGGAAATATAGCACGATAGGAATTACTGGATGTTTAAAGAGCAGGACACCCGTCTAACTCGCCCTTTACCATCCTGATAGCCGCATTTCTCGGGATGTGGGCATCGCTGGCAAGGCCAGCATTTATTGCCCACACCGAATCGCCCTCGAGAAGGTGGTGGTGAGCCGCCTTCTTGAACCGCTGCAGTCCGTGTGGTGAAGGTGCTCCCACAGCGCTGTTAGGGAGAGAGTTCCAGGATTTTGACCCAGCGACGATGACGGAACGGCCGATATATTTCCAAGTCAGGATGCTGTGTGTGACTTGGAGGGGAACTTGGAGGTGGTGGTGTTCCCGTGCGCCTGCTACCCTCGTCCTTCTAGGTGGAAGAGGTGGCGGGTTTGGGAGGTGCTGCCGAAGAAGCCTTGGCGAGTTGCTGCAGTGCATCTTGTAGATGGTCCACACTGCAGCCACGGTGCGCCAGTGGTGGAGGGAGTGAATGTTTAAGGTGGTGGATGGGGTGCCAATCAAGCGGGCTGCTTTGTCCTGGATGGTGTCGAGCTTCTTGAGTGTTGTCGGAGCTGCACTCATCCAGGCAAGTGGAGAGTATTCCATCACACTCCTGACTTGTGCCTTGTAGATGGTGGAGAGGGAGGCAGGAGGTGAGACACTCGCCACAGAATACCCAACCTCTGACCTGCTCTTGTTGCCACAGTATTTATGTGGCTGGTCCAGTTAAGTTTCTGGTCAATGGTGACCCCCAGGATGTTGATAGTGGGGGATTCATTATGAGGAAAGGTTGGACAGGCGAGGCTTGTATCCGCTGGAGTTTAGAAGAGTAAGAGGTGACTTGATTGAAACACAGAAGATCCTGAGGGATCTGGACAGGGTGGATGTGGAGAGGATGTTTCCTCTTGTGGGAGAATCTAGAACTAGGGGGTCACTGTTTAAAAATAAGGGGTCGCCCATTTAAGACAGGGATGAGAATTTTTTTCTCACAGAGGGTGGTGAGTCTTTGGAATTCTCTTCCTCAGAGGGCGGGGGAAGCAGAGTCTTTGAATATTTTGAAGGCAGAGGTAGATAGAGTCTTAATAAGCAAGAGGGTGAAAGGTTATCGGGGGTGGGCGGGAATGTGGAGTCATCGGATCAGCCATGATCTTATTGAATGGCGGAGCAGGCTCGAGGGGCCGAGTGGCCGACTCCTGCTCCGAGTCCGTATGTTCCTATGGTAATGCCGTTGAATGTCAAGGGGAGGCGGTTAGGCTTTGAAGCTGTGGTTCCCGACGGCAGTGGAGTCGTTGATTAATCAGATTGCTCGATCTCTATCAGCGAATCGCCCACAGACCCAGACGCGCGGAGAGGAAAGCCCCCCCCGCAGTGCTGGGGAGCGTTGGGAACCCGGCGGTCCCGCGTCACCTGTTCCTCCCGAGCGCGCGACACTCACCGCGTGTCACGTCTCAAGTCCGGTGCGAGACTGACAACTCTCGTGATTCCTTCGCGAGAATCGCGATTGAAGGCGTCGCCCGCGTTGGAACGGCAAAAACCGCGGAGGGGGGGGTGGTTTTCCTGGAAAGAGACGCAGATTTGCGTGCATACGTGGAAAAGACGGTGGCTTGGAACACTTTTGGAATTTTGACGGGGAACGCTGTCAGCCAAAAAATTACGAATTTGTGTTATCATCTTTTTTGATTAAAATTAAAACAGCCCCTGAAAGACACCAGTTACGTAAAGCTTCCTCCAGCGGCAGGTTAATACTCTTGTTCCAAAAAAACACACGCCTCAGACACACAGTGAGCCAAGCCGTGGGCGTCACGCTCTTTATTTCACCCGTGACTCGGCAGTCAGATAGAATCATGGAATGGTTACTGACATGAATCAGTCATTCATGAAAGAAAGACTTATGAAATAATACTGAGCGGCCTGTGGGTGGCGCTGTCCAGGGAACGTATAAATACTCGGGCACGGGCCCAGCTTGCGCAGGACATTCGTAACAGGAACTAGTGAAGAACACTACCTGACCTCCATGTTGTAAAACAGTTGATTAAAGCTTTGTTTAACGCTTAGACCAAGTGCCTAGTAGTTTTCTTACGTCAGTTACAGCGCAGAAGGAGGCCATTCGGCCCGTCGAGCCCGTGCCGGCTCTCTGCAAGAGCGCTTCAGTTAGTCCTGCCGCTCCTCCCGCCCTTTCCCCGTAACCCTGCACATTTTGTTCCTTCGGGTACTGACCCAATTCCCTTTTGAAAGCCGCGATTGAGTCTGCCTCCACCGCCCTCTCAGGCAGCGCATTCCTGACCCTAACCACTCGCTGCGTAAAAAATGATTTTCCTCGTGTCGCCTTTGGTTCTTCTGCCAATCACCTTTGTTGTGGAGTATTTTAAACCAACACTCGACTCAAGGTTTTCAGGTCGATAGTCAAGTTGTCTTTATTACACCGAAACAGTCTGCTCTGTCATAGCCAGACTTCTCCAAATTATTACAGCAAACACTATGGCCTAGAAATTCGGTGGGCTGCGCCACCAGTTAGCGCCCAAAGAGGGCACTCAGTGGCTTTAGCGCCACTGGCCACACCTCCCGCGATATGTAGCTGGGGCGCTAATGGCGGCGTTAGCCTGTAGCGCTGCGCCACCACCGATGACGTCATCGGTGTGCGCAGTGCCCCGCTCCCGCCCCGATCACCATATTTGGTCGCGCCCGCCTCTTTAACGCCGGTCGCAAATCGCGACCGGTTCACAGGGCCTACCTGTGGCGGTAGTGGCGCAAGTTAAGGTGGCGGTGCGGGGCGGCCGCCTGCCAGCACCTCCCCCCCCCGGCCTCCTAACCACCCCCCCCCGCGGCATTGCCAGCTGTTTCCCGAGAGCCCGGCACTTCTCCTTGGTGCCGGGCTCATTTGCCGGCACTCGTGAGCGGGGATCGCGCTGTTGCAGGCACCTCCCCCTTAACAGTGGGAGGAATGCCTGCAGTACCGCAGCGTGCCATGCCGCAGCGTGTGGCGCTGTGGCCCTTAGCGCGGCGATATTCAGGGTGAGCGCCCCAAGCGGGGCGCGGGGAGCCTCGAGTAGCGGCCCGCTTCCGTTTGGGGTGCAGAAACTGAATATCGGGATGGCGCAAGTGGCTCCGCTCGCAGCGGTAATTCCGGCGCCCAGGCGAGCTTGGCGCCCCAAACGGCGCCCAACTGAATTTCTAGGCCTACATTTTTATACATTACAATAAGCATGGCAGCCTCATGCACAATTCATTCCTGCAACCTGATTGGATCTTGGCCCGCATGAACCTTCACGGATTGGTTATATCCCAAGGTAAACATGTATAAGCTGCCTCCTCAATCAAACTGCTGAATGCTGATTGAAAGATACCTTGGAATGTGACCGAGATAATAAAGTTCTTACGGGCAGTTGAAATTCTAGACACCCTGGGCTCGAATTTCCAAGCCCCGTGGAGGCGGGTTTGGAGGCGGGAGTGGGAGGAAAATTGCAAAATCGGGGGGAACGAACCCTTCCTGCCATCAACCCGCCTCCATGCCCATTTCCCAGGAGGCGGGTACCCGACCTGTGCTGGGAGCCACCTCCCCGAGGCGGGAAAGGGATTAGTGCCAATTAACAGGTAGTTAACATGCAGTTTTTGGCCTAATCCCTATTTTTAGCCCTGAAGCGTGGGATTCCCGATGGCTCCAAACCACGCCAAGTTAGCGAGGCGGACCGTCGGGCTGAAGGGCTTGGAGGGGTCGAGATGTCGGGTGTTCAGGTGAGTGATGGGTGCATGAGTGCAGAGGTAAGTGTGTTTGGTGTGTGTAAAGTGTTTAAATAAGTTTTTACTTACCTTTACAGCTTTCCTTCCTTCAGGTCTCGGGAGTCCCTCATCTCACCGGCACAGAAAGCAGAATGGCCGCGAGCTGTCAAAAGTTGCAGCATTCAGCTTTCTGTTCTGGAGAGATCTCTAACTGAGTCTGTGGCGAAGGACACCCGTTAGAAGTCAGACTGTCACTGTTAGACAGCTTCACAGAGCTGCCAAACGCTGATATTTCATCTGTCAAAAGCTCTTGACAGATGAAATGTCAATCCCTGACGTCACCTGTAACCGGGTGTCCCTTAATTGGCCTGCTGAGCCCGCTGGGCGGGGCTCAACAAGGTCAATCAAGGGAAAATCGCGCGGGTTGGCCACAAATCGATGGAGGCGGGACCACAACCCAAAAAGTGGGAGTCCCGCCTCCATCACATCTCCATTGACAAAATCCAGCCCATTGTCTCTACTTAATTGCTGTTTAGCCTTCAAAGGTCAGCTCTCTTGACCGCCTCTATCTGGATGTGGCCTTTCATGTTAACCCCTGTCTATCTTACACCATTCAGTGACACTGCCAGCGATGTCATTTTCACTCTTTTCCCCTTAAATCTGTGTCCTCTGGTTCTCGACCCTTCCGCCAATGGGAACAGTGTCCCTCTCTCTACTCTGTCCAGACCCCCTCGTGATTTTGAACACCTCTATCAAATCTCCTCTCAACCTTCTCTGCTCCAAGGAGAATAACTTGGAAGTATAGTGAACAGTGAGGAGGAGACTGATAGACTTCAGGAACATAAGAACATAAGAAATAGGAGCAGGAGTCGGCCAATCGGCCCCTCGAGCCTGCTCCGCCAATCGGCCCCTCGAGCCTGCTCCGCCAATCGGCCCCTCGAGCCTGCTCCGCCATTCAATAAGATCATGGCTGATCTGATCCTAATCGCCAATCTACTATCACAGAACCATCTCCTGAATCTAACAGAATTAGACACACAAAATAGGAGCAGGATCAGGCTACACGGCCCCTGGGCCCGCTCCGCTACCCACAGGGCCATGACCGATCCGAACCTGGACTCATGTCCAAATTCCTGCCCGCTCCCCATAACACTTAATTCCCTTTACTTCTAGGAAACTGTCTATTTCTGTTTTAAATTTATGTAATGATGTAACTTCGACAGCTTTTTGGGGCAGCATATTCCATGGACCTACCACCCTCTGAGTGAAGTAGTTCCTCCTCATCTCAGTTTTGAAAGAGCAGCCCCTTATTCTAAGACTATGCCCCCTAGTTCTAGTTTCACCCATCATCGGGAACATCCTCCCCGTATCCACCCGGTCCAACCCCTTCACAATCTTATATGTTTCAATAAGATCGCCTCTCATTCTTCTGAACTCCAATGAGTAGAGTCCCAATCTACTCAACCTCTCCTCATATGTCCGTCCCCTCATCCCCGGGATTAACCGAGTGAACCTTCTTTGCACTGACTCGAGAGCAAGTATGTCCTTTCTTAAGTATGGACACCAAAACTGTACGCAGTATTCCAGGTGCGGTCTCACCAATACCTTGTACAACTGAAGCAATACCTCCCTATTTTTATATTCTATCCCCCTAGCAATGAAAGCCAGCATTCCATTGGCCTTCTTAATCACTTGCTGCACCTGCATACCAACCTTTTGAGTTTCGTGCACCAGGACCCCCAGATCCCTTTGTACTTCAGTACTTGCCAGTTTCTTGCCATTAAGATAATAACTTGCTCTACGATTTTTCCTGCCAAAGTGCATAACCTCACACTTTCCAGTATTGTATTCCATCTGCCAAATCTCTGCCCACTTACTTAGTCTGTCTATGTCCCCTTGCAGGTTTTTTATGTCCTCCTCACTCACTACTTTCCCTCCCATCTTAGTATCATCTGCAAACTTTGATATGTTACACTCGGTCCCCTCCTCCAAATCGTTAATATAGATTGTAAAGAGTTGGGGACCCAGCACTGACCCCTGCGGAACACCACTAGTTACTGATTGCCAGTCTGAGAATGAACCATTTATCCCAACTCTCTGCCTTCTGTTAGATAGCCAATCCTCTATCCATGCCAGAATATTACCCCCAATCCCGTGATTTTTTATCTTAAGCAATAATCTTCTGCGTGGCACCTTGTCAAATGCCTTTTGGAAGTCTAAATACACTACGTCCACTGGTTCCCCTTTATCCACCCTATATGTTACTTCCTCAAAGAACTCCAGCAAATTTGTCAAACATGACTTCCCCTTCATAAAACCATGCTGACTTTGTCCTATTAAATTATGATTATCCAAATGTCCTGTTACTGTCTCCTTAATAATGGACTCCAAAATTTTACCTACCACAGATGTTAGGCTAACCGGTCTATAGTTTCCAGCCTTCTGTCTTCTGCCCTTTTTAAATAAGGGTGTTACATTAGCAGTTTTCCAGTCTGCTGGGACCTTTGCCGAGTCCAGGGAGTTTTGGAAAATTATTACCAATGCATCCACAATCCCTACCGCCACTTCCCTCAAGACCCTAGGATGTAAGCCATCAGGTAATACAGAATCTATATGGGTGGAGCTAAGAAATAGCGAGGGGCGAAAAACATTAATAGGAGTGGTATATAGGCCTCCAAATAGTAAAATAGAGGTTAGGGAGGGCATCACGAGGGAAATTAGAGAAGCGTGCAATAAGAGCACAGCTGTCATCATAGGTGACTTTAACTTACATATAGATTGGACTAGCCTAATCAGTAAAAATAATGAGGAGGAGGAATTCCTTGAGTGTTTAAGGGATGGTTATCTGGATCAATATGTCGAGGAACCAACTCGGGAACAGGCTATATTGGACTGGGTACTGTGCAATGAGAAGGGACTAATCAGTAATCTTGTTGTACGGGGACCCTTGGGTCAGAGCGATCATAACATGATCGATTTCTCACTCGAAATGGAGAGCGAAGAAATTGACTCAGAGACTAAGGTCCTGAATTTAAACAAGGGGAATTATGATGCCATGAGACGGGAACTGAGTAGGTCTGATTGGACAACGTTCCTGAGAGGACTGGAGGTAGATAAACAATGGCAAACATTTAAAGATAGAATGACAAAATTGCAAAAATTGTTTATACCAATCTGGCATAAAAGGAAATCTAAAAAGGTGACTCAACCGTGGATAACAGGGGAAATTAGAGACAGCATAAAATCCAAAGATAGGGCGTATAAAATAGCCAAAAAAAGCGCCAGAGCGGAAGATTGGGAACAGTTTAAGATAGAGCAAAGGAGGGCAAAGGGCATGATCAAGAGGGGCAAAATAGCTTACGAAAACAAGCTGGCGGAAAATATAAAAACTAACTCCAAAAGCTTTTATAAATATATCAAAAGGAAAAGACTGGTGAAAACCAAAGTTGGTCCATTGCAGTCAGATACGGGGGAATATATAATGGGAAATAAGGAAATGGCAGATCAACTAAATGCATACTTTGGGTCAGTCTTTACGAAGGAAGACACAAAAAACCTCCCTGGGATATCGGGAAAAATAGGGACATTGGCAAAGGAGGAACTGACGCAAATCAATATCTCTAAGGATATGGTGTTAAGGAAGCTAAAGGGATTGAAGGTGGACAAATCCCCAGGGCCTGATAACATGCATCCTAGGGTACTGAAGGAGGTGGCCCTAGAGATAGCGGATGCACTAAGGATGATTTTTCAGAATTCATTAGACTCGGGAACAGTGCCGATGGATTGGAGGGTAGCTAACGTTACCCCACTATTCAAAAAGGGGGGTAGGGAAAAAGCAGGTAATTACAGACCTGTAAGCCTTACATCAGTTGTGGGCAAAATGCTGGAGTCCATCATTAAGGATGAAATAGCGGAGCACTTAGCAAATGGGGACAGGATAGGACAGAGTCAACATGGATTTACAAAGGGTAAATCGTGCTTGACTAATCTATTGGAATTTTTTGAGGGAGTAACTGGTAGAATAGATGGGGGAGAGCCAGTAGATGTGGTGTACCTGGACTTCCAAAAGGCCTTCGATAAGGTCCCACATAAAAGATTAGCATGGAAAATTGAGGCTCATGGGATAAAGGGGAAAGTTTTGGCGTGGATAGGGAACTGGCTGTCAGATAGAAAACAGAGAGTTGGAATAAACGGCTCATTTTCTGAATGGCAGGCAGTAACAAGTGGGGTACCACAGGGATCTGTCCTGGGCCCCCAGCTGTTCACAATTTACATTAATGACCTGGATCAGGGAGTCGGATGCAGCATTTCCAAATTTGCAGACGACACTAAACTAGGAGGTGGGGTGGGCTCAGAGGAAGAGACCAGGAAGCTCCAGAGCGATTTGGACAGACTGGGCGATTGGGCGGATAAATGGCAGATGCACTATAATGTGGACAAGTGCGAAGTTATCCACCTTGGGTGCAGGAACGGGAGGGCAAATTATTATTTAAATGGCAATAGATTGGGAGAGGGGGAAGTACAGAGAGACCTGGGTGTTCTTGTACACCAGTCACTGAAGGCGAGCATGCAGGTGCAACAGGCGGTCAAGAAGGCAAACGGTATGCTGGCCTTCATAGCAAAAGGGTTAGAATACAGGAACAGGGATACCTTGCTGCAGCTGTACAGGGCACTGGTGAGACCACACCTCGAGTACTGTGTACAGTTTTGGTCGCCTCATCTGAGGAAGGATGTTCTTGCCATGGAGGGGGTGCAGCGGCGATTCACCAGGCTGATACCAGGAATGGCGGGAATGACCTATGAGGAGAGACTATGTAGTTTAGGGATGTACACACTGGAGTTTAGAAGATTGAGAGGGGACCTCATAGAAGTGTATAAAATTCTGACAGGTCTAGACAGACTGGATGCAGAAGGAATGTTTCCCTTGGCGGGTGAGAACAGAACTAGAGGACATAATTTAAGGATAAGGGCTAAACCATTTAGGACAGAGATGAGGGGGAATTTCTTCACTCAGAGAGTGGTGAACCTGTGGAACTCATTGCCACAGAGGGCAGTGTACGCCAGCTCATTAAATATATTTAAGAGGGAATTAGATATATTTCTACGGGCAAAAGGGGTTAAGGGTTACGGAGAGAAGGCGGGGACGGGATACTGAATTAAAGGATCAGCCATGATCTCATTAAATGGCGGAGCAGGCACGAAGGGCCGAATGGCCTACTCCTGCTCCTATCTTCTATGTATCTATGTATCTATGTAGGTCCAGGTGATTTATCCGCCTTGAGTCCCATTATTTTACCGAGTGCCACTTCCTTAGTGATTTTGATCGTGTTTAGCTCCTCCCCCCCATAGCCCCCTGTTTGTCCAGTGTTGGGATATTCTTAGTGTCCTCTACTGTAAAGACTGATACAAGGTATTCATTCAGTGTTTTTGCCATCTCCATATTTCCCACCATTAATTTCCCGGTCTCATCCTCTAAGGGACCAACATTTACTTTAGCCACCCTTTTTCTTTTTATATAACTATAAAAACTCTTACTATCTGTTTTTATATTTTTTGCTAATTTACTTTCATAATCTATCTTCCCTTTCTTAATCAATCTTTTTGTTATTTTTTTGCTCTCTTTTAAAGTTTTCCCAATCCTTTATCCTCCCACTAGATTTGGCTACCTTATATGCCCTTGTTTTTAGTCGAATACTATCCTTAATTTCTTTACTTAGCCACAGATGGCTGTCTTTTCTTTTACACCCTTTTCTTCTCAGTGGAATATATTTTTTTTGGAAGTTGTAAAATAACTCCTTAAATGTACACCACTGATCATGTATCGTCTTACCCTTTAATCTATTTTCCCAATCCACTCTACTCAATTCCGCTCTCATACCTTCATAGTCTCCTTTATTCAAGCTTAGCACGCTTGTTTGAGATCCAACCTTCTCACCCTCTAATTGAATATGGAATTCAACCATGTTATTGTCACTCATTCCAAGGGAATCCTTTACTAGGACATTTTTAATTAATCCTGTCTCGTTACACAGGACCAGATCTAAGGTTGCTTGCCCCCTGGTTGGTTCAGTTACATACTGCTCAAGAAACCCATCCCTAATACACTCAATGAACTCATCCTCAAGGCAGCCCTGCCCAATTTGATTTGTCCAATTAATATGATAGTTAAAATCCCCCATAATTATAGAAGACATAGAGAGGCTGGTGAAATGGGCGGACAAGTGGCAGATGAAGTTTAATGCAGAAAAGTGCAAAGTGATACATTTTGGTAGGAAGAACGAGGAGAGGAAATATGAACTAAAGGGTACAATTCTAAAGGGGTGCATGAACAGAGAGACCTGGGGGTGTATGTGCACAAATCGTTGAAGGTGGCAGGGCAGGTTGAGAAAGTGGTTAAAAAAGCATATGGGATACTGGGCTTCATAAATAGAGGTATAGAGTACAACAGCAAGGAAGTTATGATGAACCTTTATAAAACACTGGTTCGGCCTCAACTGGAGTATTGTGTCCAATTCTGGGCACCGCACTTTAGGAAGGATGTGAAGGCCTTAGAGAGGGTGTAGAAAAGATTTACGAGAATGATTCCAGGGATGAGGGACTACAGTGACGTGGAGAGACTGGAGAAGCTGGGGTTGTTCTCCTTAGAGCAGAGAAGGTTAAGAGGAGATTGACCAGAATGGTACCAGGGATGAGGGACTTCAGTGATGTGCAGAGACTGGAGAAGCTGGGGTTGTTCTCCTTAGAACAGAGAAGGTTGAGAGGAGATTGACCAGAATGGTTCCAGGGATGAGGGACTTCAGTTGCGTGGAGAGACTGGAGAAGCTGGGGTTGTTCTCCTTAGAGCAGAGGAGGTTAAGAGGAGATTGACCAGAATGGTACCAGGGATGAGGGACTTCAGTGACGTGGAGAGACTGGAGAAGCTGGGGTTGTTCTCCTTAGAGCAGAGAAGGTTAAGGGGAGATTGACCAGAATGGTACCAGGGATGAGGGACTTCAGTTACACGGAGAGACTGGAGAAGCTGGGATTGTTCTCCTTAGAGCAGAGAAGGTTAAGGGGAGATTGACCAGAATGGTACCAGGGATGAGGGGCTTCAGTGACGTGGAGAGACTGGAGAAGCTGGGATTGTTCTCCTTAGAGCAGTGAAGGTTAAGGGGAGATTGACCAGAATGGTACCAGGGATGAGGGACTTCAGTGATGTGGAGAGACTGGAGAAGCTGGGATTGTTCTCCTTAGAGCAGAGAAGGTTAAGGGGAGATTGACCAGAATGGTACCAGGGATGAGGGGCTTCAGTGATGTGGAGAGACTGGAGAAGCTGGGGTTGTTCTCCTTAGAGCAGAGAAGGTTAAGGGGCGATTGACCAGAATGGTACCAGGGATGAGGGGCTTCAGTGATGTGGAGAGACTGGAGAAGCTGGGATTGTTCTCCTTAGAGCAGAGAAGGTTAAGGGGCGATTGACCAGAATGGTACCAGGGATGAGGGGCTTCAGTGATGTGGAGAGACTGGAGAAGCTGGGATTGTTCTCCTTAGAGCAGAGAAGGTTAAGGGGAGATTGACCAGAATGGTACCAGGGATGAGGGACGTCAGTGATGTGGAGAGACTGGAGAAGCTGGGGTTGTTCTCCTTAGAGCAGAGAAGGTTAAGGGGAGATTGACCAGAATGGTACCAGGGATGAGGGACTTCAGTGATGTGGAGAGACTGGAGAAGCTGGGGTTGTTCTCCTTAGAGCAGAGAAGGTTAAGAGGAGATTGACCAGAATGGTACCAGGGATGAGGGACTTCAGTGATGTGCAGAGACTGGAGAAGCTGGGGTTGTTCTCCTTAGAGCAGAGAAGGTTAAGGGGAGATTGACCAGAATGGTACCAGGGATGAGGGACTTCAGTGATGTGGAGAGACTGGAGAAGCTGGGATTGTTCTCCTTAGAGCAGAGAAGGTTGAGAGGAGATTTGATCAAGGTGTTCAAAATCATGAGGGGTCGAGACAGAGTAGAGAGAGAGAAACTGTTCCCATTGGCGGAAGGGTCGAGAACCAGAGGACACAGATTTAAGGTGATTGGCAGAAGAACCAAAGGCGACACGAGGAAAAACTTTTTTACGCAGCGAGTGGTTAGGATCTGGAAGGCACTGCCTGAGAGGGCGGTGGAGGCAGATTCAATGGTGGATGATTAAATCTCGCCGTGGGCTGGATGGCGAGCCAACAGGCTGGAGCTTCGGCCTGCTGATGGGCGACTCGCTCTCCTCCTGCCGGCCCTGTCGAATAACCGCACACGGGCCTTCAGTGAGCGCGGCCCTCCTGAGTCCTGCCAGTGCTTGTTGGTAATAATGAGCGAGAGGAACAAAGGACCCGCCCGCCGCAAACCTGCTTGTTGAAGGGAGTTGAAACGAGGGCCTGGGAGGGGATCTGTTCTCAGAACGTCATGTACGCGCGCCAGTCGAATTCCCGAGCTCGAGCCCAAGGGCAGACAGCTTCTGCACGTAAAGATTAATGTTTACATTTACTTTCTTTTTTTAAAAGCTTGCTCATTTTGGGGATGTCGCACATAGGAACAGGAGGAGGCCGTTCAGCCCGTTACATTAGGAACAGGAGGAGGCCATTCAGCCTCCTCGAGCCTGTTACATTAGGAACAGGAGGAGGCCATTCAGCCTCCTCGAGCCTGTTACATTAGGAACAGGAGGAGGCCGTTCAGCCCCTCGAGCCTGTTACATTAGGAACAGGAGGAGGCCATTCAGCCCCCTCGAGCCTGTTACATTAGGAACAGGCGGAGGCCGTTCAGCCCCTCGAGCGTGTTACATTAGGAACAGGAGGAGGCCATTCAGCCCCCTCGGGCCTGTTACATTAGGAACAGGAGGAGGCCATTCAGCCCCCTCGAGCCTGTTACATTAGGAACAGGAGGAGGCCGTTCAGCCCCTCGAGGCTGTTACATTAGGAACAGGAGGAGGCCGTTCAGCCCCTCGAGGCTGTTACATTAGGAACAGGCGGAGGCCGTTCAGCCCCTCGAGCCTGTTACATTAGGAACAGGAGGAGGCCATTCAGCCCCCTCGAGCCTGTTACATTAGGAACAGGAGGAGGCCATTCAGCCCCTCGAGCCTCTTACATTAGGAACAGGAGGAGGCCGTTCAGCCCCCTTGAGCCTGTTACATTAGGAACAGGAGGAGGTCATTCAGCCCCTCAAACCTGTTACATTAGGAACAGGAGGAGGCCGTTCAGTCCCCTCGAGCCAGTTACATTAGGAACAGGAGGAGGTCATTCAGCCCCTCAAACCTGTTACATTAGGAACAGGAGGAGGCTGTTCAGCCCCCTCGAGCCTGTTACGTTAGGAACAGGAGGAGGCCGTTCAGCCCCCTCGAGCCTGTTACATTAGGAACAGGAGGAGGCCGTTCAGCCCCTCGGGCCTGTTACATTAGGAACAGGAGGAGGCCGTTCAGCCCCCTCGAGCCTGTTACATTACGAACAAGAGGAGGCCGTTCAGCCCCTCGGGCCTGTTACATTAGGAACAGGAGGAGGCCGTTCAGCCCCCTCGAGCCTGTTACATTAGGAACAGGAGGAGGCCGTTCAGCCCCCTTAAGCCTGTTACATTAGGAACAGGAGGAGGCCATTCAGCCCCTCGAGCCAGTTACATTAGGAACAGGAGGAGGCCGTTCAGCCCCTCGAGCCTGTTACATTAGGAACAGGAGGAGGTCGTTCAGACCCCTCGAGCCTGTTACATTAGGAACAGGAGGAGGCCGTTCAGCCCCCTCGAGCCTGTTACATTAGGAACAGGAGGTGGCCGTTCAGCCCCTCGAGGCTGTTACATTAGGAACAGGAGGAGGCCATTCAGCCCCCTCTAGCCTGTTACATTAGGAACAGGAGGAGGCTGTTCAGCCCCCTCGAGCCTGTTACATTAGGAACAGGAGGAGGCCATTCAGCCCCCTCGAGCCTGTTACATTAGGAACAGGAGGCCATTCAGCCCCTTGGGCCTGTTCCGCCATTCAATGAGATCATGGCTGATCTGTGACCTCAGTCCATCTCCCCGCCTTTGCCCCGTATCCCTTAATACCTTTGGTTAACAGAAATCGATCAATCTCCGATTTAAAATTAACCATTGACCCCCGGCATCAATTGCCGTTTGCGGAAGAGAGTTCCAAACTTCTACCACCCTTTGTGTGTCGAAGTGTTTCCTAACTTCACTCCTGAAAGGTCTGGCTCTAATTTTGAGACTCTGCCCCCTAGTCCGAGACTCCCCAACCAGCGGAAATAGTTTCTCTCTCTCTACCCTATCAGTTCCCCTTAATATCCTGAAAACTTCGATCAGATCGCCCCTTAACCTTCTAAACTCCAGGGAATACAACCCTAGTTTGTGTAATCTCTCCTCGTAACTTAACCCCTGGTGCTTTATTGGATTCCCCTCGTCTACAATTTATCGGGGCTTGGGTTTTTTTTTTAGTCTTCATTGTTCAATCCTTTTGCCCGCCATTTACTAACAGTCTGTAATAAAGTCTGAAATAACAACAGAAGATGCTGGAAAAACTCAGCAGGCCAGGCAACATCCGTGGAGAGAAATTAGTGTCGACGTTTCGGGTCGAACCCTTTTTCAAAACTGGAAAGGAAATAAAATAAATCGAAAGGCAGGGCTGGGGGAAAACAAAAGAAGTGAATAGACATTAAGAGGTATTCAAAACGGGACGAGATGGTGAAACTCTAGTCCTGGCAGATACCTGATCAAACACGAGAAGGGAAACTGAAAGTAATGAAGATGAGCAAGGTTGAAGAGCCAAACGGAGATCCCGTCGAAGAGAAGAGCAGAACTTCTTCAAGGTAGGCATTCCTAGAAGAGGTGTGGCAGTGAACCAAACACTCGTATGATCGCAAAATACTGCAGATGCTGGAAATCCGCGATGGGATCTCCGTTTGGCTCTTCAACCTTGTTCATCTTCATTACTTTCAGTTTCCCTTCTCGTGTTTGATCAGGTAGCTGCCAGGACTAGAGTCAAGATGGCGGCCGAGACGGTCCGGTGCTGAGCGCGCTCTCCCTGCTTCGGGCGGCCAGCTCTCGCCGCTCGCTCCCGCAACCGGAGCGAAGTGTTCGGCGAGCCGGGCAGAGGCAGCGCAGCGCGGCGAGCAGCAGCAGCAGCAGCCACGTCGACCCGCTGGAGCACGTCGGCTGGCAGCTCCTCGGCGGGAAGGAATTCCGACTTGGGGGGGGGGGAGGGGGAGCCGAGCATGGCGGCCAGAGGCCGAACCGCGAGAGGGAGAAGCGGGCCCCGGGCCGTCGGACTGCGGAGCCGGCGACGGTGAGGAGGAGGCCGCGGCGAGGGACATCGTGCTCCCACTGCCACGGGAAGCCATTGGCCCAGTAATTCCTGTCACAACGCGTGAGTATGGTCAGGGTACTCACGCGTGTGCCCGGAGGAATTGCCGGTTTTCAGCATGCACAGCGCATGCGCTGAAAACCAGCATTTCCTGTCGTCTGACCCAAGGGGTTAAGAGGCTGAACGCATGCGCGGTATTGGGCAGCGCGTGCGACTTGGATTTCCTGTATTTTTACAGATTTGCGCGTGTGTAAAGGCCTCCGGTTTTTACGCATTGAAAAACCACACGTAAGTACTTAGTTTTACAGGTAAGTGGGCCTAGAAATTCAGTCGCGTTTGCGCCCACTTATGGGCTATAGAGTGGTTTGCGCCGGAAGTTTTTTCGCGCCCGAAATTCAGTTGGTCCGTAACATCGACGTTAGCCGGTAGCGCTGCGCCGGCACCGATGACGTCATCGGTGTGCGCAGCGCCCCGGTTCCAGTGCAATTCCGGTCCGACCGCCAAATTCAGTTGCGGCCGCCTCTCCCGTGGCGGCCGCAAACAGCGTTTGCAAATCGGTGCCTTGCAGCGCCGAGAGGCCGGCGCATAAAGGTGGAGGGGCGGCCGGCCGCTTTCCCGGCGGCCGCCTGGCCGCACCTCCCTCCCCAGACTCCTGCACCACCCCCCCCGCGGCATTGGTGTGTCACTCCCGCGAGCCCGGCACTTCTCCGTGGTGCCGGGCTCATTTGCCGGGGGAATCCAGCGGCGATCTCACGGCTGCAGGCAGCTCCTCCTTAAGAGAAGGAGGAGGCCTGCAGTACCCCAGCCTGCCGCACCGCATCGGGTGCCGCAGCGGCAGCTGGACGCCTGAAACTGACATTCTTCGCCCCAAACGAGGCGGCCAAACCCTCCAATAGCGCCCGCCTCCGTGTTGGGGCGGCGCAACTGAATTTCAGGCAGGTGCTACGGGAATCCGGCCGAGCGCTAAATTTCGGGCGCTAAAGACCTGGCGGGGCTATACCTAATTTCTAGGCCGTGGTCTTTTAGTACAATTTAGAATTTTTTTTTCCACAGGTTTATTATTTTTAAAGAATCTACAGTAAGGTAAGTTTAGTTTTTTCAAAAATTTGATTAATTGTTTAAAATAGTTTTTTAAAGTTATTCATAGTTAATTTAATTATTGGGATGCTTTTAAAAATTTTATTTAAAGTTTAAGTAGTGTTTTGGGGTGCCGTACTTTTCATGAGTTTGACAGTCTTTACTATCAAACTTATGAATGAAGTTTCCCCTCCCCTGATTGGCTGAACAGTGCTCACCTGATCCCAGCCGGCACATCGCACTAACTACGCCGCTGGGTCAGGTTAGCACAGCGCGCCGGGATCAGAACCGGGCCACTGACAGGGAATCCACTGCGGGCCAGGTTTCAGATGTCGGCGCGCCGGGTAAGTGCACATCGGGGGCTTGCACGCGCGGCAAGCCCCCGACGGGAATTACTGGGCCATAGTATTGACTTTCTGCACACGGCGCTGTGTGCATAGCTGACGCATCCCTACAGGGAGTAAGCATTCCATTGTAATTGTACTTGTACTGGTTACATATGGCAAATAAAATTGAATTGAATTGACTCGGTTTCACCATCTCGTCTGGTTTTGAATACCTCTTAATGTCTATTCACTTCTTTTGTTCCCTCCCCAGCCCTGCCTTTCGATTTATTGCATTTCCTTGCCAGTTTTGAAAAAGGGTTTGACCCGAAACGTCGACTCTAATTTCTCTCCACGGATGTTGCCCTGACCTGCTGAGTTTTTCCAGCGTTTTCTGTTGTTATTTCGGATTTCCAGCATCCGCAGTATTTTGCTATTGCAATAAAGTCTGTCCTGCTGAGATGCAATTCTGTAAAATAAGCGGTCCACTGGGGTGCACACAGAGAGGTGACAGTCCAAAGTCTGACCTCCTGTTAGTCTCTCTGTGAGACTCTTTCTCGTGGACGCGAATTAACTTGAGAAATCATTTACAATCAAAGACGTTTTTCCCCTCATTAAACCGGCGGTTGGGACTCGAGGGCAGCCGAGGGAGACGGGGATCGGGGCGGGAAAGCGGAGATGAAACATAGAAGATAGGAGCAGGAGTAGGCCATTCGGCCCCTCGAACCTGCTCCGCCATTCAATGAGATCATGGCTGTTCATCCAAATTCAGTACCCGGTCCCTGCTTTCTCCCCATATCCCTTGATCCCTTTAGCCTTAAGAAATATATCCAACTCCTTTTTGAATTGGCCTCTACTGCCTTCTGTGGTAGAGAATTCCACAGGTTCACCACTCTCTGGGTGAAGAAATTCCTCCTCATCTCTGTCCTAAATGGCTTACCCCTTATCCTTAGACTGTGACCCCTGGTTCTGGACTCCCCGACCATCGGGAACATCCTTCCTGCATCTAGTCTGTCTAGTCCTGTTAGAATTTTATAAGTTTCAATGAGATCCCCTCTCATTCTTCTAAACTCCAGCGAATTTGGATGATCAGCCATGATCTCATTAGATGGCGGAGTGGGCTCGAGGGGCTGAATGGCCTCCTCCTGCTCCTATCTTCTATGTTTCTATGTTTAATATAAGCCCAATCGACCCAGTCTCTCCTCATACGTCATTCCTGCCATCCCAGGTATCAGCCTGGTGAATCTTCGCTGCACTCCCTCCATGGCAAGAACGTCCTTCCTCAGACGAGGTCGAAGATCAGCCGTGATCTTATTGAATGGCGGAGCAGACTCGAGGGACCGAATGGCCGACTCCTGCTCCTAATTCTTGTGTTCTCACATCAGAAATCGGAAGGGGTCGTTGGTGGGGGGGGGGAAGAAAATATCAATTTTGTACCAAATCTCACGATTTTGAAGTGGTTGTTTAAAATTTGTTTTATGGGATGTGGGCGTCGCTGGCGAGGCCCAGCATTTATTGCCCATCCCTAATCGCCCTTGAGAAGGTGGTGGTGAGCCGTCTTCTTGAACCGCTGCAGTCCCGTGTGGTGAAGGTGCTCCCACAGCGCTGTTAGGGAGGGAGTTCCAGGATTTTGACCCAGCGACGATGAAGGATCGGTGCAGTGGGGAAAAGAGTTTAAAAAACATCGCTGGCAGCTCACAGGATGGTGTAAGAGAGACAGTTGCTAACATGAAAGGCCACATCCATAAGGTGTGGTCAAGATAACTGACCTTTGAAGACTAAAAACAACTCAGTTGAGACATGGGGCAGGATTTTCATTGGGCGGTGAAGGCAGGATTGGAGGTGTGTGGGGGGTTAAAATCCCGAAATCAGGGGTCCCAAACCCATCCCGCCCCCAACCCGCCTCCATGCCAGCTTCAAAGGAGGCAGGTACCCGCCCCGCACTGGGTCCCGCCTCCCCGAGGTGGGAAGGGGATTCGTGCCAATTAACTGCCTGTTAACAGGCAGTTTTTAGCCTAATCCCTATTTTCATTCCTGAAGTGTGGGATTCCTGACAGCTCCAAACCACGCCAAGTTAGTGAGGCGGGCCGTCGGGATGAAGGGCTTGGAGGGGTCGAGATGTCCGGTGTTCAGGTGAGTGATGGGTGCATGAGTGCAGAGGTAGGTGTGTTTGGTGTGTGTAAAGTGTTTAAAGAAGTTTTACTTACCTTTACAGCCTTCCTTCCTTCAGGTCTCGGGAGTCCCTCATCTCACCGGCACAGAAAGCAGAATGGCCGCGATCTGTCAAAAGTTGCAGCATTCAGCTTTCTGTTCTGGAGAGATCTCTAAATCATCCTGAGAGGAAGGAATTAACTTAGAATACAGATTGTCAGTGTTTGACAGCTTCAAAGAGCTGTGAAACGTTGATATTTCATCTGTCAAAAGTTCTTGACAGATGAAATATCAATCTGTGATGTCACCTGTTGCCGGGTGGCCCTTAATTGGCCTGAAGGTCAATCAAGTGAAAATCACGTGGGTTGGCCACAACTCGATGGAGGCGGGACTACAACCCCAAAAGTTGTAGACCCGCCTCCTCAATGAAAATCCAGCCCATGATGTTTAGCACTTCAGTTGCCCTGAGGGGTTTGTTATCTGGGTCGCATACTTCAAAGGTATTTTTTTTAAATCAGCATTCAGCAGTTTGAGTGAATGATTGAGGAGGCAGCTTACACATGTTTACCTTCGGACATGTAACCCAATCCGTGAAGGTGCATGCGGGCCAAGATCCAATCAGGTTGCGGGAATGAATTGTGCACGAGGCCGCCATGCTTATTTTAATGTATAACAATGTAGTGTTTGCTGTAGCAATTTGGAGAAGTCTGGCTAAAGACAGAGCAGACTGTCTCCCCACCGGAGTAATAAAGACAACTTGACTATCGATCTGAAAACCTTGTGTCGAGTGTTGGTTTAAAATACTCCACAACAAACGGCCGATATATTTCCAAGTCAGGATGGTGTGTGTGACTTGGAGGGGAACTTGGAGGTGGCGGTGTTCCCGTGCACTTGCTGCCCTCATCCTTCTAGGTGGAAGAGGTGGCGGGTTTGGGAGGTGCTGCCGAAGAAGCCTTGGCGAGTTGCTGCAGTGCATCTTGTAGATGGTGCACACTGCAGCCACGGTGCACTGGTGGTGGAGGGAGTGAATGTTTAAGGTGGTGGACGGGGTGCCAATCAGGCGGGCTGCTTTGTCCTGGATGGTGTCGAGCTTCTCGAGTGTTGTTGGAGCTGCAACTCATCCAGGCAAGTGGAGAGTATTCCATCACACTCCTGACTTGTGCCTTGTAGATGGTGGAAAGGCTTTGGGGAGTCAGGAGGTGAGGCACTCGCCTCAGAATACCCAGCCTCTGACCTGCTCTTGTTGGCACGGTATTTATGTGGCTGGTCCAGTCAATGGTCAGTGGTGACCCCCAGGATGTTGATGGTGGGGGATTCGGCGATGGTAATGCCGTTGAATGTCAAGGGGCGGTGGTTAGACTCTCGCTTGTTGGAGATAGTCATTGGCTGGCACTTCTGTGGCGCGAATGTTACCTGCCACTTATCAGCCCAAGCCTGAACGTCGTCCAGGTCTTGTCGCATGCGGGCACGGACTGCTTCGTTATCTGAGGAGTTGTCTCTCCTGATTTATGAGAGAGTGGGGTGGGCAATACTGGACCGAGCCCCCCCGCCACACCGCCCGCCACTCCCCACACACACTGAGCGGAAAAGGCCCAGGCTCCATCCCCAGGGGGCGGGGTGAGGGAACGAACTAAGAAACGATCGGAAGTGAACCCGTTGCCGCTCCGAACCCGTCGCCACTCACCTGTGCCGTGTGTTTCTCTCACGCAGGACATCAAGAAGCACCTGGCGTCGATCAGCGACCAACCGGAGTTCCGCACCGAGGCGGGCAAGGTGCGAGAGAACATCAAGAAGAATCGCTACAAGGACATCCTGCCCTGTAAGGCACACCGAGCGGGCCAAGGCTGGGCGTGGTTGTGGGGGAGAAGGGTTCTTGGCCAAGGGTTGGGGTCTTGGGCACGGTGTGAGGGATTGGGTTCCCAAACAAGGGAGGTTATGCTAGAGATTGGGTCGATTAGGCTTATATTCGCTGGAGTTTAGAAGAATGAGAGGGGATCTCATTGAAACTTATAAAATTCTAACAGACTAGATGCAGGGAGGATGTTCCCGATGGCGGGGGAGTCCAGAACCAGGGGTCACAGTCCAAGGATAAGGGGTAAGCCATTTAGGACAGAGATGAGGAGGAATTTCTTCACCCAGAGAGTGGTGAACCTGTGGAATTCTCTACCACAGAAGACAGTAGAGGCCAATTCATTAAATATATTCAGGAAGGAGTTAGATATATTTCTTAAGGCTAAAGGGATCAAAGGATATGGGGAGAAGGCAGCGACAGGGTACTGAATTTGGATGATCAGCCATGATCTTATTAAATGGCGGAGCAGGCTCGAGGGGCCGAATGGCCGACTCCTGCTCCTATCTTCTATGTTTCTATGTTAACACTAGTTAGGCCACAGCTGGAATACTGCGTACAGTTCTGGTCGCCACATTACAGGAAGGATGTGATCGCACTAGAGAGGGTGCAGAGGAGATTTACGAGGATGTTGCCGGGACTGGGGAATTTTAGTGATGAGGAAGGATTGGAGAGGCTGGGGTTGTTTTCTTTGGAACAGAGGAGGCTGAGGGGAGATTTAATCGAGGTGTATAAAATGATGAGGGGCCTGGATAGAGTGGATAGGAAGGACCTATTTCCCTGAGCAGAGGGGTCAATAGCCAGGGGGGCAGAGATTTAAAGTCATTGGGAGAAGGATTAGAGGGGAGTTGAGGAGAACTTTCTTCACCCAGAGGGTGGTGGGGGTCTGGAACTCACTGCCTGAAAGGGTGGTCGAAGCAGAAACCCTCATCACATTTATAGAATCATAGGATGGTTACAGCACAGAAGGTGGCCATTCGGCCCGTCGAGCCCGTGCCGGCTCTCTGCAAGAACATTTCAGCTCGTCCCACTCGCCCGCCCTTTCCCCGTAGCCCTGCAAATGTTTTTCCTTCAGATACTTATCCAATTCCCTTTTGAAAGCCACGATTGAATCTGCCTCCACCGCCCTCTCAGGCAGTGCATTCCAGATCCTAACCACTCGCTGCGTAAAAAAGTTTTCCCCATGTCGCCTTTGGTTCTTCTGCCAATCACCTTAAATCTGTGCCCTCTGCTTCTCGACCCTTCCGCCAATGGGAACAGTTTCTCTCTACCTACTCTGTCCAAACCGCTCATGATTTTGAACACCTCGATCAAATCTCCTCTCAACCTTCTCTGCTCTAAGGAGAACAACCCCAGCTTCTCCAGTCTCTCCACATCACTGAAGTCCCTCATCCCTGGTACCATTCTGGTCAATCTCCCCTTAACCTTCTCTGCTCCAAGGAGAACAACCCCAGCTTCTCCAGTCTCTCCACATCACTGAAGTCCCTCATCCCTGGTATCATTCTGGTCAATCTTCCCTTAACCTTCTCTGCTCTAAGGAGAACAACCCCAGCTTCTCCAGTCTCTCCACATCACTGAAGTCCCTCATCCCTGGCACCATTCTGGTCAATCTCCCCTTAACCGTCTCTGCTCTAAGGAGAACAACCCCAGCTTCTCCAGTCTCTTCACATCACTGAAGTCCCTCATCCCTGGTACCATTCTGGTCAATCTCCCCTTAACCTTCTCTGCTCTAAGGAGAACAATCCCAGCTTCTCCAGTCTCTCCACATCACTGAAGTCCCTTATCCCTGGTACCATTCTGGTCAATCTCCCCTTAACCGTCTCTGCTCTAAGGAGAACAATCCCAGCTTCTCCAGTCTCTTCACATCACTGAAGTCCCTCATCCCTGGTACCATTCTGGTCAATCTCCCCTTAACCTTCTCTGCTCTAAGGAGAACAACCCCAGCTTCTCCAGTCTCTCCACATCACTGAAGTCCCTCATCCCTGGTACCATTCTGGTCAATCTCCCCTTAACCTTCTCTGCTCTAAGGAGAACAACCCCAGCTTCTCCAGTCTCTCCACATCACTGAAGTCCCTCATCCCTGGTACCATTCTGGACAATCTCCTCTGCACCCTCTCTAAGGCCTTCACATCCTTCCTAAAGTGCGGGGCCCAGAATTGGACACAATACTCCAGTTGAGGCCGAACCAGTGTTTTATAAAGGTTCATCATAACTTCCTTGCTTTTGTACTCGATGCCTCTGTTTATGAAGCCCAGGATCCCGTAAGTTTTTCTTTTAACCGCTTTCTCAAAAAGTACTTGGATATGCACGTGAAGTGTCGTGGCCTACAAGGTTACGGATCAAGAGCTGGGAAGTGGGATGAGGCTGGGATGGCTCTTTGTCGGCCAGCACAGGCTCGATGGGCCGAATGCCCTCCTTCCATGGCGTACATTTCTAGGATTCTAACAAGGGTTAAGCATCGGGTGGAGTGTGGGTAAAGGGTTTCCGAAACAGGACTGAGTTTTTTCCAGCAAGGTGTCCATCAGGATCACGGAATATTGGCTAGTTGGCTTGGGAAGGCTGTTTGTTGGAAGCTGCAGCCTCCTCTGGGTTGAATTTAAGATGGGTAGGGGCCGGAACGATGCAGCGAGAGAGGGGATCGGTGCAATAAAGGGCCTGCCACTGAACCTGGTCCCCATTGACAATTTCAGACAACGTTCTGAGCATCGGCTTGTCTTGGGTACTTCCGATCGGCCTGAAACATAGAAACATAGAAAAACAGGAGCAGGAGTAGGCCATTCGGCCCTTCGAGCCTGCTCCGCCATTCAATATGATCATGGCCGATCCTCTATCTCAATGCCATATTCCCGCTCTCTCCCCATACCCCTTGATGCCTTTTGTGTCTAGAAATCTATCGATCTCCTTCTTAAATATATTCAGTGACTTGGCCTCCACAGCCTTCTGTGGTAGAGAATTCCACAGGTTCACCGCCCTCTGAGTGAAGACATTTCTCCTCATCTCAGTCCTAAATGTCCTACCCCGTATCCTGAGACTGTGACCCCTCGTTCTAGACCCCCCCAAGCCAGGGGAAACATCCTCCCTGCATCCAGTCTGTCTAGCCCTGTCAGAATTTTATACATTTTCACGAGATCCCCTCTCGTTCTTCTAAACTCTAGTGAATACAGGCCTAGTCGACCCAATCTCTCCTCATACGACAGCCCTGCCCATCCCAGGAATCAGTCTGGTGAACCTTCGCTGCACTCCCTCTATGGCAAGTATATCCTTTCTTAGGTAAGGAGACCAAAACTGCACACAGTACTCCAGGTGTGGTCTCACCAAGGCCCTGTACAACTGTAGTAAGACATCCTTGCTCCTCTACGCAGGTGGTTAAGAAGGCAAATGGTATGTTGGCCTTCATAGTGAGAGGATTCGAGTACAGGAGCAAGGATGTCTTGCTGCAGTTGTACAGGGCCTTGGTGAGACCACACCTTGAGTATTGTGTGCAGCTTTGGTCGCCTTATTTGAGGAAGGATGTTCTTGCCGTGGAGGAAGTGCAGCGAAGATTCACCAGACTGATACCTGGGATGACAGGAATGACGTATGAGGAGAGATTGGGTCGATTGGGCTTATACTCGCTGGAGTTTAGAAGAATGAGAGGGGATCTCATTGAAACTTATAAAATTCTAACAGGACTAGACAGACTAGATGCAGGAAGGATGTTCCCGATGGTCGGGGAGTCCAGAACCAGGGGTCACAGTCTAAGGATAAGGGGTAAGCCATTTAGGACTGAGATTAGGAGGAATTTCTTCACCCAGAGAGTGGTGAACCTGTGGAATTCTCTACCACAGAAGGCAGTAGAGGCCAATTCATTAAATATATTCAAGAAGGAGTTGGATATATTTCTTAAGGCTAAAGGGATCAAGGGATATGGGGAGAAAGCAGGGACCAGGTACTGAATTTGGATGATTAGCCATGATCGCATTGAATGGCGGAGCAGGCTCGAGGGGCCGAATGGCCTACTCCTGCTCCTATCTTCTATGTTTCTATGTTTATCCTCTTGCGATGAAGGCCAACATACCATATGCCTCCCTAGCATACCATTTGCCTTCTTGGAGACATGAGGTGATGCCAGCGACGCGAGGTTGACCCGGTGTCTGGAGAGGGCAGCAACCGGTTCACTTGGCAGCCCCTGCTGTCAGACCCCAGGGGGGGGGGGGGTGTGCAGGGAAGGAGTCACGAGTTGGCCGAAAAATGGGGGGGAAAAAGGTTGGCTGACGCACAAAACGGGACCTCGGCCTGTCCCTCCTCCCTGGGCCGAATTTCCACGCCACTGACCTCCAACCCCTTGGCTCTTGCTTGCGACCACCCTGCAGAGGGAGCTCGTCAGGTTTTTTTTTTACAATCCCAGTCCGACTCCTTCCCATGTCCCGGAGTGGGGTTGGCCAATTGGCGCCTGACCATATGAAAACTACTAGGCACTTGGTCTAAGCGTTAAACAAAGCTTTAATCAACTGCTTTACAACATGGAGGTCTAGCTGTGTCCTTCACTAGTTCCTGTTAAGAATGTCCCTGCGCAAGCTGGGCCCGTGCCCGAGTATTTATACTCTCCCTGGACAGCGCCACCCGCAGGCCGCTCAGTATTATTTCATAAGTCTGTCTTTCATGAATGACTGATTCATGTCAGCGCCCACCCGAAAGAACGTTACATCCCGGCAAACCACGTGAGGTGAAAGCCAGACCGCCTTGTTCGCAGGCCCGACGAAAGGCTCGGACATGAGATCAACCTCTCGTCCCAGATCGTGATGGGGACCCGTTAGAAAAGCTCATTGAAATACCAGTCTCCTCTTTGGCTAAGTCACTCCGGATTCAAGGTTAAAAGTGGGAGCGATGGGGGGGGTGCCTGCATCAGATCTGATCCCATGGACCTTGTGTTTCTCCTTCAGTTGACCAGACACGAGTGCCACTGTCTCTGCTCCTGAGCGAAGGATATTCCGACTACATCAATGCGAATTTCATCAGGGTAAGAGGTTCTTCTTTCCTTCGCTTTCGCGGGACTCTTCCCCCATCGCTTAGGTATTCCGGAGAGTCTTTCAGCGAGGGAACGTCCAGCTTCCTCGTTCTAGACCGGACAGGGCAGGTCCAAGGGGTTCGACACGATCCTTGCACCTTGGGAATGCAGGTCCGGATCCAGTGCATTGTCGGAGGGGCGGTACTGAGGGAGCGCCGCACTGTCGGAGGGGCAGTACTGAGGGAGCGCCGCACTGTCGGAGGGGTGGTACTGAGGGAGCGCCGCACTGTCGGAGGGGCGGTACTGAGGCAGCGCCGCACTGTCGGAGGGGCGGTACTGAGGGAGGGCCGCACTGTCGGAGGGGTGGTACTGAGGGAGGGCCGCACTGTCGGAGGGGTGGTACTGAGGGAGGGCCGCACTGTCGGAGGGGTGGTACTGAGGGAGGGCCGCACTGTCGGAGGGGCGGTACTGAGGGAACGCCGCACTGTCGGAGGGGCAGTACTGAGGGAGCGCCGCACTGTCGGAGGGGCGGTACTGAGGGAGGTCCGCACTGTCGGAGGGGCGGTACTGAGGGAGCGCCGCACTGTCGGAGGGGCAGTACTGAGGGAGCGCCGCACTGTCGGAGGGGCGGTACTGAGGGAGCGCCGCACTGTCGGAGGGGCGGTACTGAGGGAGAGCCGCACTGTCGGAGGGGCAGTACTGAGGGAACGCCGCACTGTCGGAGGGGCGGTACTGAGGGAGCGCCGCACTGTCGGAGGGGCGGTACTGAGGGAGCGCCGCACTGTCAGAGGGGCAGTACTGAGGGAGCGCCGCACTGTCGGAGGGGCGGTACTGAGGGAGGGCCGCACTGTCGGAGGGGCGGTACTGAGGGAGCGCCGCACTGTCGGAGGGGCAGTACTGAGGGAGCGCCGCACTGTCGGAGGGGCGGTACTGAGGGAGCGCCGCACTGTCGGAGGGGCGGTACTGAGGGAGAGCCGCACTGTCGGAGGGGCAGTACTGAGGGAACGCCGCACTGTCGGAGGGGCGGTACTGAGGGAGCGCCGCACTGTCGGAGGGGCGGTACTGAGGGAGCGCCGCACTGTCGGAGGGGCGGTACTGAGGGAGCGCCGTACTGTCGGAGGGGCAGTACTGAGGGAGCGCCGCACTGTCGGAGGGGCGGTACTGAGGGAGCGCCGTACTGTCGGAGGGGCAGTACTGAAGGAGCGCCGCACTGTCGGAGGGGTAGTACTGAGGTAGCGCCGCACTGTCGGAGGGGCGGTACTGAGGGAGCGCCGCACTGTCGGAGGGGCGGTACTGAGGGAGCGCCGCACTGTCGGAGGGCCAGCACTGAGGGAGCGCCGCAATGTCGGAGGGGCGGTACTGAGGGAGCGTCGCACTGTCGGAGGGGCGGTACTGAGGGAGCGCCGCACTGTCGGAGGGGCGGTACTGAGGGAGCGCCGCACTGTCGGAGGGGCGGTACTGAGGGAGCGCCGCACTGTCGGAGGGCGGTACTGAGGGAGCGCCGCACTGTCGGAGGGGCGGTACTGAGGGAGCGCCGCACTGTCGGAGGGGCGGTACTGAGGGAGAGCCGCACTGTCGGAGGGTGGTACTGAGGGAGCGCCGCACTGTCGGAGGGGCAGTACTGAGGGAGCGCCGCACTGTCGGAGGGGCGGTACTGAGGGAGCGCCGCACTGTCGGAGGGGCGGTACTGAGGGAGCGCCGCACTGTCGGAGGGGCGGTACTGAGGGAGCGCCGCACTGTCGGAGGGTGGTACTGAGGGAGCGCCGCACTGTCAGAGGGGCGGTACTGAGGGAGTGTCGCACTGTCGGAGGGTGGTACTGAGGGAGCGCCGCACTGTCGGAGGAGCGGTACTGAGGGAGTGCCGCACTGACGGAGGGTGGTACTGAGGGAGCGCCGCACTGTCGGAGGGTGGTACTGAGGGAGCGCCGCACTGTCGGAGGGTGGTACTGAGGGAGCGCCGCACTGTCGGAGGGTGGTACTGAGGGAGCGCCGCACTGTCGGAGGGTGGTACTGAGGGAGCGCCGCACTGTCGGAGGGTGGTACTGAGGGAACGCCGCACTGTCAGAGGGGCAGTACTGAGGGAGCGCCGCACTGTCGGAGGGTGGTACTGAGGGAGCGCCGCACTGTCGGAGGGGCAGTACTGAGGGAGCGCCGCACTGTCGGAGGGTGGTACTGAGGGAGCGCCGCACTGTCGGAGGGGCAGTACTGAGGGAGCGCCGCACTGTCGGAGGGGCGGTACTGAGGGAGTGCCGCACTGTCGGAGGGGCGGTACTGAGGGAGCACCGCACTGTCGGAGGGGCAGTACTGAGGGAGCGCCGCACTGTCGGAGGGGCAGTACTGAGGGAGCGCCGCACTGTCGGAGGGGCGGTACTGAGGGAGTGCCGCACTGTCGGAGGGGCAGTACTGAGGGAGTGCCGCACTGTCGGAGGGGCGGTACTGAGGGAGCGCCGCACTGTCGGAGGGGCGGTACTGAGGGAGTGCCGCACTGTCGGAGGGGCGGTACTGAGGGAGTGCCGCACTGTCGGAGGGGCGGTACTGAGGGAGTGCCGCACTGTCGGAGGGGCGGTACTGAGGGAGTGCCGCACTGTCGGAGGGGCGGTACTGAGGGAGCGCCGCACTGTCGGAGGGGCGGTACTGAGGGAGTGCCGCACTGTCGGAGGGGCGGTACTGAGGGAGTGCCGCACTGTCGGAGGGGCAGTACTGAGGGAGTGCCGCACTGTCGGAGGGGCAGTACTGAGGGAGCGCCGCACTGTCGGAGGGCAGTACTGAGGGAGTGCCGCACTGTCGGAGGGTGGTACTGAGGGAGAGCCGCACTGTCGGAGGGTGGTACTGAGGGAGCGCCGCACTGTCGGAGGGTGGTACTGAGGGAGAGCCGCACTGTCGGAGGGTGGTACTGAAGGAGCGCCGCACTGTCGGAGGGGCAGTACTGAGGGAGCGCCGCACTGTCGGAGGGGCAGTGCTGAGGGAGCACCGCACTGTCGGAGGGGCGGTACTGAGGGAGCGCCGCACTGTCGGAGGGGCGGTACTGAGGGAGAGCCGCACTGTCGGAGGGTGGTACTGAAGGAGCGCCGCACTGTCGGAGGGGCAGTACTGAGGGAGCGCCGCACTGTCGGAGGGGCAGTGCTGAGGGAGCACCGCACTGTCGGAGGGGCGGTACTGAGGGAGCGCCGCACTGTCGGAGGGGCGGTACTGAGGGAGCGCCGCACTGTCGGAGGGGCAGTGCTGAGGGAGCACCGCACTGTCGGAGGGGTGGTACTGAGGGAGCGCCGCACTGTCGGAGGGGCGGTACTGAGGGAGCGCCGCACTGTCGGAGGGGCGGTACTGAGGGAGCGCCGCACTGTCGGAGGGGCAGTACTGAGGGAGCGCCGCACTGTCGGAGGGGTGGTACTGAGGGAGCGCCGCACTGTCGGAGGGGCGGTACTGAGGGAGCACCACACTGTCGGAGGGGCGGTACTGAGGGAGCGCCGCACTGTCGGAGGGGCGGTACTGAGGGAGCGCCGCACTGTCGGAGGGTGGTCCTGAGGGAGCGCCGCACTGTCGGAGGGGCAGTGCTGAGGGAGCGCCGCACTGTCGGAGGGTGGTACTGAGGGAGCGCCGCACTGTCGGAGGGGCGGTACTGAGGGAACGCCGCACTGTCGGAGGGGCAGTGCTGAGGGAGTGCTGCACTGTCGGAGGGGCGGTACTGAGGGAGCGCCGCACTGTCGGAGGGTGGTACTGAGGGAGCGCCGCACTGTCGGAGGGTGGTACTGAGGGAGCGCCGCACTGTCGGAGGGGCGGTACTGAGGGAGCGCCGCACTGTCGGAGGGTGGTACTGAGGGAGCGCCGCACTGTCGGAGGGTGGTACTGAGGGAGCGCCGCACTGTCGGAGGGGCAGTGCTGAGGGAGCGCCGCACTGTCGGAGGGGCAGTACTGAGGGAGTGCCGCACTGTCGGAGGGGCAGTGCTGAGTGAGTGCTGCACTGTCGGAGGGTGGTACTGAAGGAACGCCGCACTGTCGGAGGGTGGTACTGAGGGAGCGCCGCACTGTCGGAGGGTGGTACTGAGGGAGCGCCGCACTGTCGGAGGGGCAGTACTGAGGGAGCGCCGCACTGTCGGAGGGTGGTACTGAAGGAACGCCGCACTGTCGGAGGGTGGTACTGAGGGAGCGCCGCACTGTCGGAGGGGCGGTACTGAGGGAGCGCCGCACTGTCGGAGGGTGGTACTGAGGGAACGCCGCACTGTCGGAGGGTGGTACTGAGGGAACGCCGCACTGTCGGAGGGGCAGTGCTGAGGGAGTGCTGCACTGTCGGAGGGGCGGTACTGAAGGAACGCCGCACTGTCGGAGGGTGGTACTGAGGGAACGCCGCACTGTCGGAGGTGCGGTACTGAGGGAGCGCCGCACTGTCGGAGGGTGGTACTGAGGGAGCGCCGCACTGTCGGAGGGTGGTACTGAGGGAACGCCGCACTGTCGGAGGGGCAGTGCTGAGGGAGTGCTGCACTGTCGGAGGGGCGGTACTGAAGGAACGCCGCACTGTCGGAGGGTGGTACTGAGGGAACGCCGCACTGTCGGAGGTGCGGTACTGAGGGAGCGCCGCACTGTCGGGGGTGCTGTACTGAGGGAGCGCCGCACTGTCGGAGGGGCAGTACTGAAGGAACGCCGCACTGTCGGAGGGGCGGTACTGAGGGAGCGCCGCACTGTCGGAGGTGCGGTACTGAGGGAGCGCTGCACTGTCGGGGGGGCTGTACTGAGGGAGCGCCGCACTGTGTGAGGGGCGGTACTGAGGGAGCGCCGCACTGTGTGAGGGGCGGTACTGAGGGAGCGCCGCACTGTCGGAGAGGCAGTACTGAGGGAGCGCCGCACTGTCGGAGGGGCGGTACTGAGGGAGCGCCGCACTGTCGGAGAGGCAGTACTGAGGGAGCGCCGCACTGTCGGAGGGTGGTACAGAAGGAACGCTGCACTGTCGGAGGTGCGGTACTGAGGGAGCGCCGCACTGTCGGAGGGGCGGTACTGAGGGAGCGCCGCACTGTCGGAGAGGCAGTACTGAGGGAGCAGGGAGCGCCGCACTGTCGGAGGGGCGGTACTGAGGGAGCGCCGCACTGTCGGAGGGGCGGTACTGAAGGAACGCCGCACTGTCGGAGGTGCGGTACTGAGGGAGCGCCACACTGTCGGAGGGGCGGTACTGAGGGAGCGCCGCACTGTCAGAGGGGCGGTACTGAGGGAGCGCCGCACTGTCGGAGGGGCGGTACTGAGGGAGCGCCGCACTGTCGGAGAGGCAGTACTGAGGGAGCGCCGCACTGTCGGAGGGTCGGTACTGAGGGAACGCCGCACTGTCGGAGGGGCGGTACTGAGGGAGCGCCGCACTGTCGGAGGGGCAGTGCTGAGGGAGCGCTGCACTGTTGGATGTGCCGTCTTTCGGGACGAGCCATTAAACCCGAGGCCCCGTCTGCCCCCTCGGGTGGACGTAATAAATCCCACGGCCACTATCGGAAGGAGAGCTGCGGGGGGTGTTCTCCTGGGTGTCCTGGGGCCAATATTTATCCTTCAACCAACATCACTAAAACAGATGATCTGGTCATTTATCACATTGCTGTTTGTGGGAGCTTGCTGTGCGCAAATTGGCTGCTGCGTTTCCTACATTACAACAGTGACCACACTTCAAAAAAAGTCCTTCATTGGTTGTGAAGCGCTTTGGGACATCCTGAGGTGGTGAAAGACGCCAGAGAAATGGGAGTGATTTCCCTCGTGTGTTTTTTTGCCCGCTGCAGGGGATTGACGGAGAACAATACTACATCGCCACACAGGGACCGCTGGGCCAGACTGTCGTGGACTTCTGGCGAATGGTCTGGGAGTTCCGCGTGAAGGTGAGGGAACCCAGCGCCGCGCTCGATAGCGGGCAGCTCTCCCCTCCCCTCCCCGCCACCCCCCCCCCCCCCGGGCAAGCATGGCACCCTCCCTCCCCTCGACCTCCTGGTCTGAGTGTCCTTTTATTGTTGCCCTGCCCTCCCTGCCCCCACAGCGAGCAGCAGCAGGACATTTGACTGTGGCGTGCGTCGCCCCCCCCGACCCTCGTTCCCCGCGGTCATCTCCGACTACGGCCCGGCACGGGAGGGGGCCCTCCGCTGCAGGACCGGGCCTGCCGATTCAGGCTCCGTCTCCCCTGGCAACCGCTCCAAGGGGGCAGCGGGGAGAGACGGGGGGTGGGCCAAGAACAAACGCGATTCGTAAGCCTCCATCCAGAGAACGCCCCCCTCACTGCGGTAAAAACCGCTATGCGACACGGAGCCACGGGAATGGTTCATATTGCGCCATTATCCCCTCGCGCGTTTCCCCGTCACCCTCTCTCCCGTCATGCCTGCCTAGTTGACATCTCTCTTCTGTGTTCCAGGTGATCGTCATGGCATGCCGAGAGATTGAGCACGGAAAGGTACGTAAGATGGAGGCAAGCTTGGGGGGGGGACAGGGGAGGGGGATCGTGACTACCTTCCCGGGTAGGCCCGAGAGGCCTTTGGGCCTAAGCTGCCATTTCTAAGAGCAGGCGGGGCGACGTTCTCACTAATGTCCTGGGGCCCAGTATTTATCCCTCGACCAATATCACTAAAAACAGACAATCTGGTCATTTATCACATTGCTGTTTGTGGGAGCTTGCTGTGCGCAAATTGGCTGCTGCGTTTCCTACATTACAACAGTGACCACACTTCAAAAAAAGTCCTTCATTGGCTGTGAAGAGCTTTGGGATGTCCTGAGGTGGAGAAAGGCGCTGGAAAAATGCAAGATCTTTCTTTCTTTAATACAGGCCAGAGACCTAGTATTATGGGATGGAGCCCCGTATTATGGGATGGAGGCCCTGTATTATGGGATGGAAGCCCCACATTATTATGGGATGGAGGCCCAGCAGTATTATGGGATGGAGGACTGTATCATGGATCTCCGTCCCGCCTGTTAGTCCGGTGCCTTGCCGTGCAAGTCAAGACTCGGATCGTGGCCTCTCTTGGTGCCTCTGTTCCCGAGCCGAGGGGTTTTATTGACAGTGTGGAGCGAGATCGAAAGCCGAGGCCTCTGTTTCCGCTCCAGTACTGCGGGAGCGTCGCACTGTCGGAGGGGCAGTACTGAGTGAGCGCCACACTGTCGGAGGGGCGGTACTGATGGAGCGTCGCACTGTCGGAGAGGCGGTACTGAGGGAGCGCCGCACTGTCGGAGGGGCAGTACTGAGGGAGAGCCGCACTGTCGGAGGGGCAGTACTGAGGGAGAGCCGCACTGTCGGAGGGGCAGTACTGAGGGAGCGCCGCACTGTCGGAGGGGCAGTACTGAGGGAGCGCTGCACTGTCAGAGGGGCGGTACTGAGGGAGCGCCGCACTGTCGGAGGGGCGGTACTGAGGGAGCGCCGCACTGTCGGAGGGGCGGTACTGAGGGAGCGCCGCACTGTCGGAGGGGCGGTACTGAGGGAGCGCCGCACTGTCGGAGGGGCGGTACTGAGGGAGCGCCGCACTGTCGGAGGTCCCATCTTTCGGATGAGGCGTTAAACCGAGGCTCCGTATGCTCTCTCAGATGGACGTAAACAGATCCTGGGGCTAATATTTTTCCCTCAATCAACATCACTAAAACAGATGCTCTGGTCATTATCAAAGTGCTGTTGGTGGGAGCTTGCTATGCGTAAATTGGCTGCCGTATTTCCTACATTACAACAGTGACCACACTTCAAAAGAAGTCCTTCATTGGTTGTGAAGCGCTTTGGGACATCCTGAGGTGGTGAAAGGTGCTGGAGAAACGCGAGTCCTTTCTTTAATAAAAGGGGGGTGGAATTGAGGAGGAGGGAGCTGGGTGACACTCTGAGATGGAGGGAGATGCGTGTGAGGTGGGCCTCAACATCAACGCGGCAGGAGCAGGAAGGAGCCAGCGACGGGGATGTGGGATGAGGGCCACAGGCTTTCCTAGGCCCGGGGAAGCCCTTCGCGGCCTTCTGGGTGATGGTCGTCCACACGCGGTTTAACAACATGAGGGGGCCGCAGTTCCTCTCCGAATGAGCGATACTCTCACGGCCTAGAGCAAAGGCCCGGCCTGTTCTCATTGCCAACCTGGCAACTCTCAATGAGGCCTGGTTTTTAAATATTCTCCATCCTCCTCTTCAAATCCCTCCTTGCCCCCCTCCCTATCTCAGTGACCTCCTCCAGCCCCTACAACCCTCCCAGATCTCCGCGCTCCTCCAATTCTGGCCTCGTGCATCTCCCGATTTCCATCACTCCACCATTGGCGACCGCGTCAGGGCCCCCGAGCTCTGGAATTCCATCCCTAAACCTCTCCACCTCTCTCTGTCCTCCTTTCAGACGCTCCTTAAAAGCAACCCCTTTGAACAAGCTTTTGCTCACCTCTCCCTAATGTCTGCTTATGTGGCTCGGGGTCAGATTTTGTCTGATTTACGCTCCTGTGAAGCGCCTCGGGACGTTTTACTACGTTAAAGGCGCCGGATAAATGCAAGATGTTGTCAACAGGTACTCAATGTACAGCAGCACAGGGTCCGGCAGTGGGGGAACTCACTCCGAATGACACTGAGGACAACAGTTTCAGCACAAAAAAAATCATGGGACCGTGTAGAGGGAGCTTTACTCTGTATCTAACCCGTGCTGTACCTGCCCTGGGAGTGTTTGATGGGGCAGTGTAGAGGGAGCTTTACTCTGTATCTAACCCGTGCTGTACCTGCCCTGGGAGTGTTTGATGGGGCAGTGTAGAGGGAGCTTTACTCTGTATCTAACCCGTGCTGTACCTGCCCTGGGAGTGTTTGATGGGACATTGTAGAGGGAGCTTTACTCTGTATCTAACCCGTGCTGTACCTGCCCTGGGAGTGTTTGATGGGGCAGTGTAGAGGGAGATTTACTCTGTATCTAACCCGTGCTGTACCTGCCCTGGGAGTGTTTGATGGGGACAGTGTAGAGGGAGCTTTACTCTGTATCTAACCCGTGCTGTACCTGCCCTGGGAGTGTTTGATGGGGACAGTGTAGAGGGAGCTTTACTCTGTATGTAACCCGTGCTGTACCTGCCCTGGGAGTGTTTGATGGGACAGTGTAGAGGGAGCTTTACTCTGTATCTAACCCGTGCTGTACCTGCCCTGGGAGTGTTTGATGGGACAGTGTAGAGGGAGCTTTACTCTGTATCTAACCCGTGCTGTACCTGCCCTGGGAGTGTTTGATGGGACAGTGTAGAGGGAGCTTTACTCTGTATCTAACCCGTGCTGTACCTGCCCTGGGAGTGTTTGATGGGGCAGTGTAGAGGGAGATTTACTCTGTATCTAACCCGTGCTGTACCTGCCCTGGGAGTGTTTGATGGGGACAGTGTAGAGGGAGCTTTACTCTGTATCTAACCCGTGCTGTACCTGCCCTGGGAGTGTTTGATGGGACAGTGTAGAGGGAGCTTTACTCTGTATCTAACCCGTGCTGTACCTGCCCTGGGAGTGTTTGATGGGACAGTGTAGAGGGAGCTTTACTCTGTATCTAACCCGTGCTGTACCTGCCCTGGGAGTGTTTGATGGGACAGTGTAGAGGGAGCTTTACTCTGTATCTAACCCGTGCTGTACCTGCCCTGGGAGTGTTTGATGGGACAGTGTAGAGGGAGCTTTACTCTGTATCTAACCCGTGCTGTACCTGCCCTGGGAGTGTTTGATGGGACAGCGTAGAGGGAGCTTTACTCTGTATCTAACCCGTGCTGTACCTGCCCTTGGAGTGTTTGATGGGACAGTGTAGAGGGAGCTTTACTCTGTATCTAACCCGTGATGTACCTGCCCTGGGAGTGTTTGATGGGACAGTGTAGAGGGAGCTTTACTCTGTATCTAACCCGTGCTGTACCTGCCCTGGGAGTGTTTGATGGGACAGTGTAGAGGGAGCTTTACTCTGTATCTAACCCGTGCTGTACCTGCCCTGGGAGTGTTTGATGGGGACAGTGCAGAGGGAGCTTTACTCTGTATCTAACCCCGTGCTGTACCTGTCCTGGGAGTGTTTGATGGGGACAGTGTAGAGGGAGCTTCACTTTGTATCTAACCCGTGCTGTACCTGCCCTGGGAGTGTTTGATGGGGACAGTGTAGAGGGAGCTTTACTCTGTATCTAACCCGTGCTGTACCTGCCCTGGGAGTGTTTGATGGAACAGTGTAGAGGGAGCTTTACTCTGTATCTGACCCGTGCTGTACCTGCCCTGGGAGTGTTTGATGGGGACAGTGTAGAGGGAGCTTTACTCTGTATCTAACCCATGCTGTACCTGCCCTGGGAGTGTTTGATGGGGACAGTGTAGAGGGAGCTTTACTCTGTATCTAACCCATGCTGTACCTGCCCTGGGAGTGTTTGATGGGGACAGTGTAGAGGGAGCTTTACTCTGTATCTAACCCGTGCTGTATCTGCCCTGGGACTGTTTGATGGGGACAGTGTAGAGGGAGCTTTACTCTGTATCTAACCTGTGCTGTACCTGTCCTGGGAGTGTTTGATGGGACAGTGTAGAGGGAGCTTTACTCTGTATCTAACCCGTGCTGTACCTGCCCTGGGAGTGTTTGTTGGGACCGTGTAGAGGGAGCTTTACTCTGTATCTGACCCGTGCTGTACCTGCCCTGGGAGTGTTTGATGGGACAGTGTAGAGGGAGCTTTACTCTGTATCTAACCCGTGCTGTACCTGCCCTGGGAGTGTTTGATGGGACAGTGTAGAGGGAGCTTTACTCTGTATCTAACCCGTGCTGTACCTGCCCTGGGAGTGTTTGATGGAACAGTGTAGAGGGAGCTTTACTCTGTATCTGACCCGTGCTGTACCTGCCCTGGGAGTGTTTGATGGGGACAGTGTAGAGGGAGCTTTACTCTGTATCTAACCCATGCTGTACCTGCCCTGGGAGTGTTTGATGGGGACAGTGTAGAGGGAGCTTTACTCTGTATCTAACCCATGCTGTACCTGCCCTGGGAGTGTTTGATGGGGACAGTGTAGAGGGAGCTTTACTCTGTATCTAACCCGTGCTGTATCTGCCCTGGGACTGTTTGATGGGGACAGTGTAGAGGGAGCTTTACTCTGTATCTAACCTGTGCTGTACCTGTCCTGGGAGTGTTTGATGGGACAGTGTAGAGGGAGCTTTACTCTGTATCTAACCCGTGCTGTACCTGCCCTGGGAGTGTTTGATGGGACAGTGTAGAGGGAGCTTTACTCTGTACCTAACCCGTGTTGTACCTGCCCTGGGAGTGTTTGATGGGACAGTGTAGAGGGAGCTTTACTCTGTATCTAACCCGTGCTGTACCTGCCCTGGGAGTGTTTGATGGGGACAGTGTAGAGGAAGTTTTACTCTGTATGTAACCCGTGCTGTACCTGCCCTGGGAGTGTTTGATGGGGACAGTGTAGAGGAAGTTTTACTCTGTATGTAACCCGTGCTGTACCTGCCCTGGGAGTGTTTGATGGGGACAGTGTAGAGGGAGCTTTACTCTGTATCTAACCCGTGCTGTACCTGCCCTGGGAGTGTTTGATGGGACAGTGTAGAGGGAGCTTTACTCTGTATCTAACCCGTGCTGTACCTGCCCTGGGAGTGTTTGATGGGGACAGTGTAGAGGGAGCTTTACTCTGTATCTAACCCCGTGCTGTACCTGTCCTGGGAGTGTTTGATGGGACAGTGTAGAGGGAGCTTCACTTTGTATCTAACCCGTGCTGTACCTGCCCTGGGAGTGTTTGATGGGGACAGTGTAGAGGGAGCTTTACTTTGTATCTAACCCGTGCTGTACCTGTCCTGGGAGTGTTTGATGGGACAGTGTAGAGGGAGCTTTACTCTGTATCTAACCCGTGCTGTACCTGCCCTGGGAGTGTTTGATGGGACAGTGTAGAGGGAGCTTTACTCTGTATCTAACCCGTGCTGCACCTGCCCTGGGAGTGTTTGATGGGGACAGTGTAGAGGGAGCTTCACTTTGTATCTAACCCGTGCTGTACCTGCCCTGGGAGTGTTTGATGGGGACAGTGTAGAGGGAGATTTCCTCTGTATCTAACCCGTGCTGTACCTGCCCTGGGAGTGTTTGATGGGACAGTGTAGAGGGAGCTTTACTCTGTATCTAACCCGTGCTGCACCTGCCCTGGGAGTGTTTGATGGGGACAGTGTAGAGGGAGCTTCACTCTGTATCTAACCCGTGTTGTACCTGCCCTGGGAGTGTTTGATGGGACAGTGTAGAGGGAGCTTCACTTTGTATCTAACCCGTGCTGTACCTGCCCTGGGAGTGTTTGATGGGGACAGTGTAGAGGGAGCTTTACTCTGTATCTAACCTGTGCTGTACCTGCCCTGGGAGTGTTTGATGGGGACATTGTAGAGGGAGCTTTACTCTGTATCTAACCTGTGCTGTACCTGCCCTGGGAGTGTTTGATGGGACAGTGTAGAGGGAGCTTTACTCTGTATCTAACCCGTGCTGTGCCTGCCCTGGGAGTGTTTGATGGGACAGTGTAGAGGGAGCTTTACTCTGTATCTAACCCGTGTTGTACCTGCCCTGGGAGTGTTTGATGGGACAGTGTAGTGAAGCTTTACTCTGTATCTAACCCGTGCTGTACCTGCCCTGGGAGTGTTTGATGGGACAGTGTAGAGGGAGCTTTACTCTGTATCTAACCCGTGCTGTACCTGCCCTGGGAATGTTTGATGGGGACAGTGTAGAGGGAGCTTTACTCTGTATCTAACCCCGTGCTGTACCTGCCCTGGGAGTGTTTGATGGGGACAGTGTAGAGGGAGCTTTACTCTGTATCTAACCCCGTGCTGTACCTGCCCTGGGAGTGTTTGATGGGACAGTGTAGAGGGAGCTTTACTCTGTATCTAACCCCGTGCTGTACCTGCCCTGGGAGTGTTTGATGGGACAGTGTAGAGGGAGCTTTACTCTGTATCTAACCCGTGCTGTACCTGCCCTGGGAGTGTTTGATGGGACAGTGTAGAGGGAGCTTTACTCTGTATCTAACTCGTGCTGCACCTGCCCTGGGAGTGTTTGATGGGGCCAGTGTAGAGGGAGCTTTACTCTGTATCTAACCCGTGCTGTACCTGCTGTGGGAGTGTTTGATGGGACAGTGTAGAGGGAGCTTTACTCTGTATCTAACCCGTGCTGTACCTGCCCTGGGAGTGTTTGATGGGACAGTGTAGAGGGAGCTTTACTCTGTATCTAACCCGTGCTGTACCTGCCCTGGGAGTGTTTGATGGGACAGTGTAGAGGGAGCTTTACTCTGTATCTAACCCGTGCTGTACCTGTCCTGGGAGTGTTTGATGGGGACAGTGTAGAGGGAGCTTTACTCTGTATCTAACCCGTGCTGTACCTGCCCTGGGAGTGTTTGATGGGACAGTGTAGAGGGAGCTTTACTCTGTATCTAACCCGTGCTGTACCTGAACTGGGAGTGTTTGATGGGACAGTGTAGAGGGAGTTTTACTCTGTATCTAACCCATGCTGTACCTGCCGTGGGAGTGTTTGATGAGGCAGTGCAGAGGGAGCTTTACTCTGTATCTAACCCGTGCTGTACCTGCCCTGGGAGTGTTTGATGGGACAGTGTAGAGGGAGCTTTACCCTGTATCTAACCCGTGCTGTACCTGCCCTGGGAGTGTTTGATGGGACAGTGTAGAGGGAGCTTGACTCTGTATCTAACCCGTGCTGTACCTGCCCTGGGAGTGTTTGATGGGGACAGTGTAGAGGGAGCTTTACTCTGTACCTAACCCGTGCTGCACCTGCCCTGGGAGTGTTTGATGGGACAGTGTAGAGGGAGCTTTACTCTGTATCTAACCCGTGCTGTACCTGCCCTGGGAGTGTTTGATGGGGACAGTGTAGAGGGAGCTTTACTCTGTATCTAACCCGTGCTGTACCTGCCCTGGGAGTGTTTGATGGGACAGTGTAGATGGAGCTTTACTCTGTACCTAACCCGTGCTGCACCTGCCCTGGGAGTGTTTGATGGGGACAGTGTAGATGGAGCTTTACTCTGTATCTAACCCGTGCTGTACCTGCCCTGGGAGTGTTTGATGAGGCAGTGTAGAGGGAGCTTTACTCTGTATCTAACCCGTGCTGTACCTGCCCTGGGAGTGTTTGATGGGACAGTGTAGAGGGAGATTTACTCTGTATCTAACCCGTGCTGTACCTGCCCTGGGAGTGTTTGATGGAACAGTGTAGAGGGAGCTTTACTCTGTATCTAACCCGTGCTGTACCTGCCCTGGGAGTGTTTGATGGGACAGTGTAGAGGGAGCTTTACTCTGTATCTAACCCGTGCTGTACCTGCCCTGGGAGTGTTTGATGGGAGAGTGTAGAGGGAGCTTTACTCTGTATCTAACCTGCGCTGTACCTGCCCTGGGAGTGTTTGATGGGACAGTGTAGAGGGAGCTTTACTCTGTATCTAACCCGTGCTGTACCTGCCCTGGGAGTGTTTTATGGGACAGTGTAGAGGGAGCTTTATTCTGTATCTAACCCGTGCTGTACCTGCCCTGGGAGTGTCTGATGGGGACAGTGTAGAGGGAGCTTTACTCTGTATCTAACCCGTGCTGTACCTGCCCTGGGAGTGTCTGATGGGACAGTGTAGAGGGAGATTTACTCTGTATCTAACCCCATGCTGTACCTGCCCTGGGAGTGTCTGATGGGACAGTGTAGAGGGAGCTTTACTCTGTATCTAACCTGCGCTGTACCTGCCCTGGGAGTGTTTGATGGGACAGTGTAGAGGGAGCTTTACTCTGTATCTAACCCGTGCTGTACCTGCCCTGGGAGTGTTTGATGGGGACAGTTTAGAGGGAGCTTTACTCTGTATCTAACCCGTGCTGTACCTGCCCTGGGAGTGTTTGATGGGACAATGCAGAGGGAGCTTTACTCTGTATCTAACCCGTGCTGTACCTGCCCTGGGAGTGTTTGATGGGACAATGTAGAGGGAGCTTCACTCTGTATCTAACCCGTGCTGTACCTGCCATGGGAGTGTTTGATGGGACAGTGTAGAGGGAGCTTTACTCTGTATCTAACCCATGCTGTACCTGCCCTGGGAGTGTTTGATGGGACAGTGTAGAGGGAGCTTTACTCTGTATCTAACCCATGCTGTACCTGCCATGGGAGTGTTTGATGGGACAATGTAGAGGGAGCTTCACTCTGTATCTAACCCGTGCTGTACCTGCCATGGGAGTGTTTGATGGGACAGTGTAGAGGGAGCTTTACTCTGTATCTAACCCATGCTGTACCTGCCCTGGGAGTGTTTGATGGGACAGTGTAGAGGGAGCTTTACTCTGTATCTAACCCATGCTGTACCTGCCCTGGGAGTGTTTGATGGGGACAGTGCAGATGGAGCTTTACTCTGAATCTAACCCGTGCTGTACCTGCCCTGGGAGTGTTTGATGGGACAATGTAGAGGGAGCTTCACTCTGTATCTAACCCGTGCTGTACCTGCCATGGGAGTGTTTGATGGGACAGTGTAGAGGGAGCTTTACTCTGTATCTAACCCGTGCTGTACCTGCCCTGGGAGTGTTTGATGGGACACTGTAGAGGGAGCTTTACTCTGTATCTAACCCGTGCTGTACCTGCCCTGGGAGTGTTTGATGGGGACAGTGTAGAGGGAGCTTTACTCTGTACCTAACCCGTGCTGTACCTGTCCTGGGAGTGTTTGACAGGACAGTGTAGAGGGAGCTTTACTCTGTATCTAACCCGTGCTGTACCTGCCCTGGGAGTGTTTGATGGGACAGTGTAGAGGGAGCTTTACTCTGTATCTAACCCGTGCTGTACCTGCCCTGGGAGTGTTTGATGGGACAGTGTAGAGGGAGCTTTACTCTGTATCTAACCTGTGCTGTACCTGCCCTGGGAGTGTTTGATGGGACAGTGTAGAGGGAGCTTTACTCTGTACCTAACGCATGCTGTACCTGCCCTGGGAGTGTTTGATGGGGACAGTGTAGAGGGAGCTTTACTCTGTATCTAACCCGTGCTGTACCTGCCCTGGGAGTGTTTGATGGGACAGTGTAGAGGGAGCTTTACTCTGTATCTAACCCGTGCTGTACCTGCCCTGGGAGTGTTTGATGGGGACAGTGTAGAGGGAGCTTTACTCTGTATCTAACCCGTGCTGTACCTGCCCTGGGATTGTTTGATGGGACAGTGTAGAGGGAGCTTTACTCTGTATCTAACCCGTGCTGTACCTGCCCTGGGAGTGTTTGATGGGACAGTGTAGAGGGAGCTTTACTCTGTATCTAACCCGTGCTGTACCTCCCCTGGGAGTGTTTGATGGGACAGTGTAGAGGGAGCTTTACTCTGTACCTAACCCGTGCTGTACCTGCCCTGGGAGTGTTTGATGGGGCAGTGTAGAGGGAGCTTTACTCTGTATCTAACCCGTGCTGTACCTGCCCTGGGAGTGTTTGATGGGACAGTGTAGAGGGAGCTTTACTCTGTATCTAACCCGTGCTGTACCTGCCCTGGGAGTGTTTGATGGGGACAGTGTAGAGGGAGCTTTACTCTGTATCTAACCCGTGCTGTACCTGCCCTGGGATTGTTTGATGGGACAGTGTAGAGGGAGCTTTACTCTGTATCTAACCCGTGCTGTACCTGCCCTGGGAGTGTTTGATGGGACAGTGTAGAGGGAGCTTTACTCTGTATCTAACCCGTGCTGTACCTCCCCTGGGAGTGTTTGATGGGACAGTGTAGAGGGAGCTTTACTCTGTACCTAACCCGTGCTGTACCTGCCCTGGGAGTGTTTGATGGGGCAGTGTAGAGGGAGCTTTACTCTGTATCTAACCCATGCTGTACCTGCCCTGGGAGTGTTGGATGGGACAGTGTAGAGGGAGCTTTACTCTGTATCTAACCCGTGCTGTACCTGCCCTGCGAGTGTTTGATGGGGACAATGTAGAGGGAGCTTTACTCTGTATCTAACCCGTGCTGTACCTGCCCTGGGAGTGTTTGATGGGGACAGTGTAGAGGGAGCATTACTCTGTATCTAACCCGTGCTGTACCTGCCCTGGGAGTGTTTGATGGGGACAGTGTAGAGGGAGCTTTACTCTGTATCTAACCCGTGCTGTACCTGCCCTGGGAGTGTTTGATGGGACAGTGTAGAGGGAGCTTTACTCTGTATCTAACCCCGTGCTGTACCTGCCCTGGGAGTGTTTGATGGGACAGTGTAGAGAGAGCTTTACTCTGTATCTAACCCGTGCTGTACCTGCCCTGGGAGTGTTTGATGGGACAGTGTAGAGGGAGCTTTACTCTGTATCTAACCCATGCTGTACCTGCCCTGGGAGTGTTGGATGGGACAGTGTAGAGGGAGCATTACTCTGTATCTAACCCGTGCTGTACCTGCCCTGGGAGTGTTTGATGGGACAGTGCAGAGAGAGCTTTACTCTGTATCTAACCCGTGCTGTACCTGCCCTGGGAGTGTTTGATGGGACAGTGTAGAGGGAGCTTTACTCTGTATCTAACCCGTGCTGTACCTGCCCTGGGAGTGTTTGATGGGGACAGTTTAGAGGGAGCTTTACTCTGTATCTAACCCATGCTGTACCTGCCCTGGGAGTGTTTGATGGGGACAGTTAAGAGGGAGCTTTACTCTGTATCTAACCCATGCTGCACCCGCCCTAGGAGTGTTTGATGGGGCAGTGTAAATGGAGCTTTACTCTGTATCTAACCCGTGCTGTACCTGCCCTGGGAGTGTTTGATGGGACAGTGTAGAGGGAGCTTTACTCTGTATCTAACCCGTGCTGTACCTGCCCTGGGAGTGTTTGATGGGACAGTGTAGAGGGAGCTTTACTCTGTATCAACCCGTGCTGTACCTGCCCTGGGAGTGTTTGATGGGACAGTGTAGAGGGAGCTTTACTCTGTATCTAACCCGTGCTGTACCTGCCCTGGGAGTGTTTGATGGGGCTAGTGTAGAGGGAGCTTTACTCTGTATCTAACCCGTGCTGTACCTGCCCTGGGAGTGTTTGATGGGACAGTGTAGAGGGAGCTTTACTCTGTATCTAACCCGTGCTGTACCTGCCCTGGGAGTGTTTGATGGGGACAGTGTAGAGGGAGCTTTACTCTGTATCTAACCCATGCTGTACCTGCCCTGGGAGTGTTTGATGGGGATAGTGTAGAGGGAGCTTTACTCTGTTTCTAACCCATGCTGTACCTGCCCCTGGGAGTGTTTGATGGGACAGTGTAGAGGGAGCTTTACTCTGTATCTAACCCGTGCTGTACCTGCCCTGGGAGTGTTTGATGGAACAGTGTAGAGGGAGCTTCACTCTGTATCTAACCCGTGCTGTACCTGCCCTGGGAGTGTTTGATGGGACAGTGTAGAGGGAGCTTTACTCTGTATCTAACCCGTGCTGTACCTGCCCTGGGAGTGTTTGATGGGACACTGTAGAGGGAGCTTTAACTCTGTATCTAA
>NW_028225185.1:41514607-41714607 GCF_052327205.1 Somniosus microcephalus
CACTCTGATATATCCCACACCCCTCACTGTAACACTCTGATATACCCCACACCTCTCACTGCAACACTCTGATATATCCCACACCCCTCACTGTAACACTCTGATATACCCCACACCCCTCACTGTAACACTGATATACCCCACACCCCTCAGTGTAACACTCTGATATACACCACACCCCTCACTGTAACACTCTGATATACCCCACACCCCTCACTGTAAAACTCTGATATACCCCACACCCCTCACAGTAACACTCTGATATACCCCACACCGCTCGCTGCACACTCTGATAGACCCCCACACCCCTCACTGTAACACACTGATATACCCCACACCCCTCACTGTAACACTGGTATACACCACACCACTCAGTGTAACACTCTGTTATACCCCACACCCCTCACTGCAACACTCTGATATACCCCACAACCCCTCACTGGAGCACTCTGATATACCCCACACCCCTCACTGTAACACTCTGATATACCCCACACCTCTCACTGTAACACTGATATACCTCACACCCCTCACTGTAACACTCTGATATACCCCACACCCCTCACTGTAACACTCTGATATACGCCACACCCCCTCCCTTTAACACTGATATACCCCACATCACCCAGTGGAACACTGATATACCCACACCCCTCACTGTAACACTCTGATATACCCCTCAATGTAACACACTGATATACCCCACACCCCTCACTGTAACACTGATACACCCCACACCCCTCACTGTAACACTCTGATATACCCCACACCCCTCACTGTAACACTCTGATATACCCCACACCCTCACTGTAACACTGATACACCCCACACCCCTCACTGTAACACTCTGATATACCCCACACCCCTCACTGTAACACACTGATATACCCCACACCCGTCACTGTAACACTCTGATATACCCCACACCCCTCACTGTAACACTCTGATATACCCCACACCCCTCACTGTAACACTCAGATATACCCCACACCCCTCACTGTAACACTCTGATATACCCCACACCCCTCACTGTAACACTCTGATATACCCCACACCCCTCACTGTAACACTCTGATATACCCCACACTCCTCACTGTAACACTCTGATATACCCCACACCCGTCACTGTAACACTCTGATATACCCCACACCCCTCACTGTAACACTCTGATATACCCCACACCCCTCACTGTAACACTCTGATATACCCCACACCCCTCACTGTAACACTCTGATATACACCACACCCCTCACTGTAACACTCTGACATACCCCACACCCCTCACTGTAACACTGATATACCCCACACTCCTCACTGTAACACTCTGATATACCCCACACCCCTCACTGTAACGCTCTGATATACCCCACACCCCTCACGGTAACCCTGATATACCCCACACCCCTCACTGTAACACTGTGATATACCCCACACCCCTCACTGTAACACTCTGATATATCCCACAACCCTCACTGTAACACTCTGATATACCCCACATCCCTCACTGTAACACTGATACACCCCACACGCCTCACTGAAACACTGATATACCCCACACCCCTCACTGTAACACTGATACAACCCACGCCCCTCACTGTAACACACTGATATACCCCACACCCCTCACTGTAACACTCTGATATAACCCACACCCCTCACTGTAACACTGATATCCCCCACACTCCTCACTGTAACACTCTGATATACCCGACACCCCTCACTGTAACACTCTGATATACCCCACACCCCTCACTGTAGCTCTCTGATATACCCCACAAACCACACTGTAACACACTGATATACCCCACACCCCTCACTGTAACACTCTGATATACCCCACACCCCTCACTGTAACCCTGATATACCCCACACCCCTCACTGTAACACTGTGATATACCCCACACCCCTCACTGTAATACTGATATACCCCACACCCCTCACTGTAACACTGATATGCACCACACCCCTCACTTCAACACTCTGATATATTCTACACCCCTCACTGTAGCACTGATATAACCCACACCCCTCACTGTAACACTCTGATATACCCCACACCACTCACTGTAACACTCTGATATACCCCACACCCCTCACTGTAACACTCTGATATACCCCACACCACTCACTGCAACACTCTGATATACCCCACACCCCTCACTTTAACACTGATATACCCCACACCCCACACTGTAACACTCTGATATACCCCACGCCGCTCACTGCAACACTCTGATATATCCCACACCCCTCACTGTAACACTCTGATATACCCTAAACCTCTCACTGTAAGACTCTGATATACGCCACACCCCTCACTGTAACACTCTGATATACCCCACACCCCTCACTGTAACACTCTGATATACCCCACACCCCTCACTGTAACACTCTGATATACCTCACACCACTCACTGTAACACAGATATACCCCACACCCCTCACTGTAACACTCTGATATACCCCACGCCGCTCACTGCAACACTCTGATATATCCCACACCCCTCACTGTAACACTCTGATATAGCCTAAACCTCTCACTGTAAGACTCTGATATACCCCACACCGCTCACTGCAACACTCTGATATACCCCACACCCCTCACTGTAACACTCTGATATACCCCACACCCCTCACTGTAACACCCTGATATAACCCACACCCCTCACTGTAACACTCTGATATACCCCACACCCCTCATTGTAACACTCTGATATACCCCACACCTCTCACTGTCACACTGATATACTCCACACCCCTCACTGTAACACTCTGATATACCCCACACCCCTCCCTTTAACACTAATATACCCCACACCACCCAGTGGAACACTGATATACCCCACACCCCTCACTGTAACACTCTGATATACCCCTCACTGTAACACACTGATATACCCCACACCCCTCACTGTAACACTGATACACCCCACACCCCTCACTGTAACACTCTGATATACCCCTCACTGTAACACACTGATATACCCCACACCCCTCACTGTAACACTGATATTTCCCACACCCCTCACTGTAACACCCTGATATACCCCACACCCATCACTGTAACACTCTGATATACCCCACACCACTCACTGTAACACTCTGATATATCCCACACCCCTCACTGTAACACTCTGATATACCCCACACCCGTCACTGTAACACTCTGATATACCCCACACCCCTCACTGTAACACTGTGATATACCCCACACCCCTCACTGTAACACACTGATATACCCCACACCCCTCACTGTAACACTCTGATATACACCACACCACTCACTGTAACACTCTGATATACACCACACCACTCACTGTAATACTCTGATATACCCCACACCCCTCACTGTAACACTGATATACCCCACACCCCTCACTGTAACACTCTGATATACCCCACACCCCTCACTGTAACACTCTGATATACACCACACCACTCACTGTAATACTCTGATATACCCCACACCTCTCACTGTAACACTGATATACCCCACACCCCTCACTGTAACACTGATATACCCCACACTCCTCACTGTAACACTCTGATATACCCCACACCCCTCACTGTAACACTCTGATATACCCCACACCCCTCACTGTAACACTCTGATATACCCCACACCCCTCACTGTAACACACTGATATACCCCACACCCCTCACTGTAACACTCTGATATACCCCACACCCCTCACTGTAGCACTCTGATATACACCACACCCCTCACTGTAACACACTGAAATACCCCACACCCCTCACTGTAACACTCTGATATACCCCACAACCCTCACTGTAACACTCTGATATACCCCACATCCCTCACTGTAACACTCTGATATACCCCACACCCCTCACTGTAACACTCTCATATACCCCACACCCCTCACTGTAACACTGATACACCCCACACCCCTCACTGTAACACTGATATAACCCACACCCCTCACTGTAACACTCTGGTATACCCCACACCCCTCACTGTAACACTGATACAACCCACACCCCTCACTGTAACACACTGATATACGCCACACCCCTCACTGTTACACTCTGATATACCCGACTCCCCTCACTGTACCTCTCTGATATACACCACACCCCTCACTGTAACACTCTGATATACCCCACAACCCTCACTGTAACACTCTGACATACCCCACACCCCTCACTGTAGCACTCTGATATACCCCACACCCCTCACTGTAACACTCTGATATACCCCACACGCCTCACTGTCACACTCTGATATACCCCACACCCCTCACTGTAACACTCTGATATACCCCACACCTCTCACTGTAACACTGATATACCCCACACCCCTCACTGTAACAGTCTGATATACCCCACACCCTCACTGTAACACTGATATACCCCACACCCCTCACTGTAACACTGTGATATACCCCACACCTCTCACTGTAACACTGATATACCCCACACCCCTCACTGTAACACTCTGATATACCCCGAACCCCTCACTGTAACACTCTGATATACCCCACACCCCTCACTGTAACACTGATATACCCCACACCCCTCACTGTAACACTCTGATATACCCCTCACTGTAACACTTATATACCCCACACCCCTCACTGTAACACTCTGATATACCCCACACCCGTCACTGTAACACTCTGATATACCCCACACCCCTCACTGTAACACTCTGATATACCCCACAACCCTCACTGTAACACTCTGATATACCCCACACCCCTCACTGTAGCACTGATATAACCCACACCCCTCACTGTAACACTCTGATATACCCCACACCCCTCACTGTAGCACTGATATAACCCACACCCCTCACTGTAACACTCTGATGTACCCCACACCCCTCACTGTAACACTTCGATATAACCCACACCCCTCACTGTAACACTGATATACCCCACACCCCTCACTGCAACACTTTGATATACCCCACAACCCTCACTTTAACACTGATATACCCCACACCCCTCACTGTAAAACTCTGATATAGCCCACGCCCCTCACTGTAACATTCTGATATAACCCACACCACTCACTTTAACACTCTGATATACCCCACACCCCTCACTGTAACACTCTGATATACCCCACACCACTCACTGTAACACTGATATACCCCACACCCCTCACTGTAACACTCTGATATACCCCACACCCCTCACTGTAACATTCTGATATAACCCACACCCCTCACTGTAACACTCTGATATACCCCTCACTGTAACACTTATATACACCACACCCCTCACTGTAACACTCTGATATATCCTACACCCCTCACTGTAGCACTGATATAACCCACACCCCTCACTGTAACACTCTGATGTACCCCACACCCCTCACTGTAACACTTCGATATAACCCACACCCCTCACTGTAACACTGATATACCCCACACCCCTCACTGCAACACTCTGATATACCCCACAACCCTCACTTTAACACTGATATACCCCACACCCCTCACTGTAAAACTGTGATATAGCCCACGCCCCTCACTGTAACACTGATATACCCTATACCTCTCACTGTAAGACTCTGATATACGCCACACCCCTCACTGTAACATTCTGATATCACGCACACCACTCACTTTAACACTCTGATATACCCCACACCCCTCACTGTAACATTCTGATATAACCCACACCACTCACTTTAACACTCTGATATACCCCACACCCCTCACTGCAACACAGATATACTCCACACCCCTCACTGTAACACACTGATATACCCCACACCCCTCACTGTAACACTGATATACCCCTCACCCTTCACTGTAAAACTCTGATATACCCCACACCCCTCACTGTAACACTCTGATATACCCCACACCCCTCAGTGTAACACTCTGTTATACCCCACACCCCTCACTGCAACACTCTGATATACCCCACACCCCTCATTGTAAAACTCTGATATACCCCACACCCCTCACTGTAACACTCTGATATACCCCACACCCCTCACTGTAACACTCTGATATACCCCACACCTCTCACTGTAACACTGATATACCCCACACCCCTCACTGTAACACTCTGATATACCCCGCACCCCTCACTTTAACACTGATATACCCCACACCGCCCAGTGTAACACTGATATACCCCACACCCCTCACTGTAACACTCTAATATACCCCTCACTGTAACACACTGATATACCCCACACCCCTCACTGTAACACTGATATACCCCACACCCCTCACTGTAACACTCTGATATACCCCTCACTGTAACACACTGATATACCCCACACCACTCACTGTAACACTGATATTTCCCACACCCCTCACTGTAACACTCTGATATACCCCACACCACTCACTTTAACACTGATATACCCCACACCCCTCACTGTAACACTCTGATATACCCCACATCCCTCACTGTAACACTCTGATATACCCCACACCCGTCACTGTAACAATCTGATATACCCCACACCCCTCACTGTAACACTCTGATATACCCCACACCCCTCACTGTAACACTCTGATATACCCCACAGCCATCACTGTAACACTCTGATATACTCCATACCTCTCACTGTAACACTCTGACATACCCCACACCCCTCACTGTAACACTCTGATATACCCCACACCCCTCACTGTAACACTCTGATATACCCCACACCCCTCACTGTAGCACTCTGATATACCCCACACCCCTCACTGTAACACTCTGATATACCCCACACCCCTCACTGTAACACTCTGATATACACCACACCCCTCACTGTAACACTCTGATATACCCACTCCCCTCACTCTAACACTGATATATCCCACACCCCTCACTGTAACACTCTGATATACCCCACACCCCTCACTGTAACACTGATATACCCCACACCGCTCAGTGTAACACCCTGATATACCCCACACCCCTCACTGTAACACTCTAATATACCCCTCACTGCAACACACTGATATACCCCACACCCCTCACTGCAACACACTGATAGACCCCACACCACTCACTTTAACACTGATATTTCCCACACCCCTCACTGTAACACTCTGATATACCCGACACCACTCACTTTAACACTGATATACCCAACTCCACTCACTGTAACACTCTGATATACCCCACATCCCTCACTGTAACACACTGATATACCCCACACTCGTCACTGTAACACTCTGATATACCCCACATCCCTCACTGTAACACTCTGATATACCCCACACCCGTCACTGTAACACTCTGATATACCCCACACCCCTCACTGTAACACTCTGATATACCACACACCCCTCACTGTAACACTCTGATATACCCCACACCTGTCACTGTAACACTCTGATATACCCCACAACCCTCACAGCAACACTTTGATATACCCCACACCCCTCACTGTAACACTCTGATATACCCCACACCCCTCACTGTAACACTCTGATATACCCCACACCCCTCACTGTAGCACTCTGATATACCCCACACCCCTCACTGTAACACTCTGATATACCCCACACCCCTCACTGTAACACTCTGATATACCCCACACCCCTCACTGTAACACTGATATACCCAACACACCTAACTGTAACACTGATATACCCCACACCGCTCAGTGTAACACCCTGATATACCCCACACCCCTCACTGTAACACACTGATATACCCCACACCCCTCACTGTAACACACTGATATACCCCACACCCCTCACTGTAACACACTGATATACCCCACACCCCTCACTGTAACACTGATATACCCCACACCGCTCAGTGTAACACCCTGATATACCCCACACCCCTCACTGTAACACACTGATATACCCCACACCCCTCACTGTAACACACTGATATACCCCACACCCATCACTGTAACACTGATATACCCCAGACTCTTCACTGTAACACTCAGATATACCCCACATCCCTCACTGTAGCACACTGATACACCCCACACCCCTCAATGTAACACTCTGATATATACCACACCACTCACTGTAACACTTTGAAATACCCCACACCCCTCACTGTAACACTGATATACCCCACACCACTCACTATAATACTCTGATATATCCCACACCCCTCACTTAAACACTGATATACCCCACACCCCTTCCTGTAACACTCTGATATACACAACACCCCTCACTGTAACACTCTGATATACCCCACACCCCTCACAGTAACACTCTCTGATATACCCCACACCCCTCACTGTAACACTCTGATATACCCCACACCCCTCACTGTAACACTCTGATATACCCCACACCCCTCACTGTAACACTCTGATATACCCCACACCCCTCACAGTAACACTCTGATATACCCCACACCCCTCACTGTAACACTCTGATATACACCACACCCCTCACTGTAACACTCTGATATACCCCACACCCCTCACTGTAACACTGATATACCCCACACCCCTCACTGTAACACTCTGATATACCCCACATCCCTCACTGTAACACTCTGATATACCCCACATCCCTCACTGTAGCACTCTGATATACCCCACACTCCTCACTGTAACACACTGAAATACCCCACACCCCTCACTGTAACACTCTGATGTACTCCACAACCCTCACTGTAACACACTGAAATACCCCACACCCCTCACTGTAACACTCTGATGTACTCCACACCCCTCACTGTAACACTCTGGTATACCCCACACCCCTCACTGTAACACTGATACAACCCACACCCCTCACTGTAACACACTGATATACCCCACACCCCTCACTGTAACACTCTGATATAAACCACACCCCTCACTGTAACACTGATATCCCCCACACCCCTCACTGTAACACACTGATACAACCCACACCCCTCACTGTAACACACTGATATACCCGACACCCCTCACTGTAACACTCTGATATACCCCACACCCCTCACTGTAACACTCTGATATACCCCACACCCCTCACTGTAACACTCTGATATACCCCACACCCCTCACTGTAACACACTGATATACCCCACACCCCTCACTGTAACACTCTGATATACCCCACAACCCTCACTGTAACACTCTGACAAAGCACAAACCCCTCACTGTAGCACTCTGATATACCCCACAACCCTCACTGTAACACTCTGATATACCCCACACCCCTCACTGTAACACTCTGATATACCCCACACGCCTCACTGTAACACTCTGATATACCCCACACCCCTCACTGTAACACACTGATATACCCCACACCCCTCACTGTAACACTCTGATATACCCCACAACCCTCACTGTAACACTCTGACATACCACAAACCCCTCACTGTAGCACTCTGATATACCCCACACCCCTCACTGTAACACTCTGATATACCCCACACCCCTCACTGTAACACTCTGATATACCCCACACCCCTCACTGTAACACTCTGATATACCCCACACCCCTCACTGTAACACTGTGATATACCCCACACCCCTCACTGTAACACTGATATACCCCACAGCCCTCACTGTAACACTGATATACACCACACCCCTCACTGTAACACTCTGATATATCCTACACCCCTCACTGTAGCACTGATATAAACCACACCCCTCAATGTAACACTCTGATATACCCCACACCCCTCACTGTAACACTTTGATAAACCCCACACCCCTCACTGTAACACTCTGATATACCCAACAGCCCACACTTTAACACTGATATACCCCACACCCCTCACTGTAACACTCTGATATACCCTACACCGCTCACTGTAACACTGATATACCCTATACCTCTCACAGTAAGACTCTGATATACGCCACACCCCTCACTGTAACATTCTGATATACCCCACACCCCTCACTGTAACACTCTGATATACCCCACCCCTCACTGTAACACTCTGATATACCCCACACCCCTCACTGTAACACACTGACATACCCCACACCCCTCACTGTAACACTGATATACCCCACACCCTTCACTGTAAAACTCTGATATACCCCGCACCCCTCACTGTAACACTCTGATATACCCCACACCCCTCAGTGTAACACTCTGTTATACCCCACACCCCTCACTGCAACACTCTGATATACCCCACACCCCTCATTGTAACACTCTGATATACCCCACACCCCTCACTGTAACACTCTGATATACCCCACACCCCTCACTGTGACACTCTGATATACCCCACACCTCTCACTGTGACACTGATATACCCCACACCTCTCACTGTAACACTCTGATATACCCCACACCCCTCACTGTAACACTCTGATATACCCCACACCTCTCACTGTGACACTGATATACCCCACACCCCTCACTGTAACACAGTGATGTACCCCACACTCCTCACTTTAACACTGATGTACCCCACACCGCCCAGTCTAACACTGATATACCCCACACCCCTCACTGTAACACTCTAATATATCCCTCACTGTAACACACTGATATACCCCACACCCCTCACTGTAACACTGATATACCCCACATCCCTCACTGTAACACTCTGATATACCCCTCACTGTAACACACTGATATACCACACACCACTCACTGTAACACTGATATTTCCCACACCCCTCACTGGAACACTCTGATATACCCCACACCACTCACTTTAACACTGATATACCCCACACCCCTCACTGTAACACTCTGATATACCCCACATCCCTCACTGTAACACTCTGATATACCCCACACCCCTCACTGTAAAACTCTGATATACCCCGCACCCCTCACTGTAACACTCTGATATACCCCACACCCGTCACTGTAAAACTCTGATATACTCCACACCCCTCACTGTAACACTCTGATATACCCCACACCCCTCACTGTAACACTCTGATATACCCCACACCCCTCACTGTAACACTCTGATATACCCCACACCCCTCACTGTAGCACTCTGATATACCCCACACCCCTCACTGTAACACTCTGATATACCCCACACCCCTCACTGTAACACTCTGATATACCCCACACCCCTCACTGTAGCACTCTGATATACCACACACCCCTCACTGTAACACTCTGATATACCCCACACCCCTCACTGTAACACTCTGATATACCCCACACCCCTCACTGTGACACTCTGATATACCCCACTCCCCTCACTCTAACACTGATATACCCCACACCCCTCACTGTAAAACTCTGATATACCCCACACCCCTCACTGTAACACTGATATACCCAACACCTCTAATTGTAACACTGATATACCCCACAGCCCTCACTGTAACACTGATATACCCCACACCCCTCACTGTAACACTCTGATATATCCTACACCCCTCACTGTAGCACTGATATAAACCACACCCCTCACTGTAACACTCTGATATACCCCACACCCCTCACTGTAACACTCTGATATATCCTACACCCCTCACTGTAGCACTGATATAAACCACACCCCTCACTGTAACACTCTGATATACCCCACACCCCTCACTGTAACACTTTGATATAACTCACACCCCTCACTGTAACACTGATATACCCCACACCCCTCACTGCAACACTCTGATATACCCAACAGCCCACACTTTAACACTGATATACCCCACACCCCTCACTGTAACACTCTGATATACCCCACACCCCTCACTGTAACACTCTGATATACCCCACACCCCTCACTGTAACACTCTGATATACCCCACACCCCTCACTGTAACACTCTGATATACCCTACACCGCTCACTGTAACACTGATATACCCTATACCTCTCACTGTAAGACTCTGAGATACGCCACACCCCTCACTGTAACATTCTGATACACCCCACACCCCTCACTGTAACACTCTGATATACCCCACCCCTCACTGTAACACTCTGATATACCCCACACCCCTCACTGTAACACAGATATACTCCACACCCCTCACTGTAACACACTGATATACCCCACACCCCTCACTGTAACACTGATATACCCCACACCCTTCACTGTAAAACTCTGATATACCCCACACCCCTCACTGTAACACTCTGATATACCCCACACCCCTCAGTGTAACACTCTGTTATACCCCACACCCCTCACTGCAACACTCTGATATACCCCACACCCCTCATTGTAACACTCTGATATACCCCACACCTCTCACTGTAACACTCTGATATACCCCACACCCCTCACTGTAACACTCTGATATACCCCACACCTCTCACTGTGACACTGATATACCCCACACCCCTCACTGTAACACAGTGATGTACCCCACACCCCTCACTTTAACACTGATGTACCCCACACCGCCCAGTCTAACACTGATATAACCCACACCCCTCACTGTAACACTCTAATATACCCCTCTCTGTAACACTCTGATATACCCCACACCCCTCACTGTAACACTGATATACCCCACACCCCTCACTGTAACACTCTAATATACCCAAAACCCCTCACTGTTACACTGATATACCCCACACCCCTCACTGTAACACACTGATATACCCCACACCCCTCACTGTAACACTCTGATATACCCCACACCCCTCTCTGTAACACTCTGATGTACCCCACACCCCTCACTGTAATACTCTGATATACCCCACACCCCTCACTGTAACATTCTGATATACCCCACACCCCTCACTGTAACACTCTGATGTACCCCACACCTCTCACTGTAACACTGATATACCCCACACCCCTCACTGTAACACTCTGATATACCCCACACCCCTCACGTTAACACTGATATACCCCACACCACCCAGTGTAACACTGATATACCCCACACCCCTCACTGTAACACTCTAATATACCCCTCACTGTAACACACTGATATACCCCACACCCCTCACTGTAACACTGATATACCCCACACCCCTCACTGTAACATTCTGATATACCGCTCACTGTAACACACTGATATACCCCACACCACTCACTTTAACACTGATATTTCCCACACCCCTCACTGTAACACTCTGATATACCCCACATCCCTCACTGTAACACACTGATATACCCCACACCCCTCACTGTAACACTGATATACCCCACACCCCTCACTGTAACATTCTGATATACCGCTCACTGTAACACACTGATATACCCCACACCAATCACTTTAACACTGATATACCCCACACCCCTCACTGTAACACTCTGATATACTCCACATCCCTCACTGTAACACACTGATATACCCCACAACCGTCACTGTAACACTCTGATATACCCCACACCCCTCACTGTAACACTCTGATATACCCCACACCCCTCACTGTAACACTCTGATATACCCCACATCGCTCACTGTAACACTGATATACCCTATACCGCTCACTGTATCTCTCTGATATACACAACATCCCTCACTGTAACACTGATATACCCCACACCCCTCACTGTAACACTGATATACCCCACACCCCTCACTGTAACACTGATATACCCCACACCCCTCACTGTAACACTCTGATATACCCCACACCACTCACTGTAACACTGATATACCCCAAACCCCTCACTGTAACACACTGATATACCCCACACCCCTCACTGTAACACTCTGATATACCCCACACCCCTCACTGTAACACTCTGATATACTCCACACCCCTCACTGTAACACTCTGATATACCCCACACCCCTCACTGTAACACTCTGATATACCCCACACCCCTCACTGTAACACTCTGATATACCCCACACCCCTCACTGTAACACTCTGATATACCCCACACCCCTCACTGTCACACTCTGATATACCCCACACCCCTCACTGTAACACCCTGATATACCCCACACCCCTCACTGTAACACTGATATACCCCACACCCCTCACTGTAACACTCTGATATACCCCACACCTCTCACTGTAACACTGATATACCCCACACCCCTCACTGTAACACTCTGATATACCCCACACCCCTCACTTTAACACTGATATACCCCACACCACCCAGTGTAACACTGATATACCCCACACCCCTCACTGTAACACTCTAATATACCCCTCACTGTAACACACTGATATACCCCACACCCCTCACTGTAACACATATAAATCCCACACCCCTCACTGTAACACTCTGATATACCCCTCACTGTAACACACTGATATACCCTACACCACTCACTTTAACACTGATATTTCCCACACCCCTCACTGTAACACTCTGATATATACCACACCACTCACTTTAACACTGATATACCCCACACCCCTCACTGTAACACTCTGATATACCCCACATCCCTCACTGTAACACTCTGATATACCCCACACCCGTCAGTGTAACACTCTGATATACCCCACAACCCTCACTGTAACACTCTGATATACCCCACACCCCTCACTGTAACACTCTGATATACCGCACACCCCTCACTGTAGCACTCTGATATACCCCACACCCCTCACTGTAACACTCTGATATACCCCACACCCCTCACTGTAACACTCTGATATACCCCACACCCCTCACTGTAACACTCTGATATACCCCACACCCCTCACTGTAGCACTCTGATATACCCCACACCCCTCACTGTAACACTCTGATATACCCCACACCCCTCACTGTAACACTCTGATATACCCCACACCCCTCACTGTGACACTCTGATATACCCCACTCCCCTCACTCTAACACTGATGTACCCCACACCCCTCACTGTAACACTCTGATATACCCCACACCCCTCACTGTAACACTGATATACCCAACACACCTAACTGTAACACTGATATACCCCACACCCCTCACTGTAACACTGATATACCCCACACCCCTCACTGTAACACTCTGATATACCCCACACCCCTCACTGTAACACACTGATATACCCCACACCCCTCACTGCAACACTGATATACCCCAGACTCTTCACTGTAACACTCAGATATACCCCACATCCCTCACTGTAACACACTGATACACCCCACACCCCTCAATGTAACACTCTGATATATACCACACCACTCACTGTAACACTTTGAAATACCCCACACCCCTCACTGTAACACTGATATACCCCACACCACTCACTATAATACTCTGATATATCCCACACCCCTCACTTTAACACTGATATACCCCACACCCCTTCCTGTAACACTCTGATATACACAACACCCCTCACTGTAACACTCTGATATACCCCACACCCCTCACTGTAACACTGATATACCCCACACTCCTCACTGTAACACTCTGATATACCCCACACCTCTCACTGTAACACTCTGATATACCCCACACCCCTCACTGTAGCACTCTGATATACCCCACACCCCTCACTGTAACACTGATACACCCCACACGCCTCACTGAAACACTAATATACCCCACATCCCTCACTGTAACACTCTGATGTACTCCACAACCCTCACTGTAACACACTGATATACCCCACACCCCTCACTGTAACACTGATACAACCCACACCCCTCACTGTAACACACTGATATACCCCACACCCCTCACTGTAACACTCTGATATAAACCACACCCCTCACTGTCACACTGATATCCCCCACACTCCTCACTGTAACACTCTGATATACCCGACACCCCTCACTGTAACACTCTGATATACCCCACACCCCTCACTGTAGCTCTCTGATATACCCCACACCCCTCACTGTAACACACTGATATACCCCACACCCCTCACTGTAACACTCTGATATACCCCACAACCCTCACTGTAACACTCTGACATACCACACACCCCTCACTGTAGCACTCTGATATACCCCACACCCCTCACTGTAACACTCTGATATACCCCACACGCCTCACTGTAACACTCTGATATACCCCACACCCCTCACTGTAACACTGATATACCCCACACCCCTCATTGTAACACTGATATACCCCACACCCCTCACTGTAACACTGATATACCCCACAGCCCTCACTGTAACACTGATATACACCACACCCCTCACTGTAACACTCTGATATATCCTACACCCCTCACTGTAGCACTGATATAAACCACACCCCTCACTGTAACACTCTGATATACCCCACACCCCTCACTGTAACACTTTGATATAACTCACACCCCTCACTGTAACACTGATATACCCCACACCCCTCACTGCAACACTCTGATGTACCCAACAGCCCACACTTTAACACTGATATACCCCACACCCCTCACTGTAACACTCTGATATACCCTACACCGCTCACTGTAACACTGATATACCCTATACCTCTCACTGTAAGACTCTGATATACGCCACACCCCTCACTGTAACACTGATATACCCCACACCCCTCACTGTAACATTCTGATATACCCCACACCCCTCACTGTAACACTCTGAAATACCCCACCCCTCACTGTAACATTCTGATATACCCCACACCCCTCACTGTAACACTCTGATATACCCCACCCCTCACTGTAACACTCTGATATACCCCACACCCCTCACTGTAACATTCTGATATACCCCACACCCCTCACTGTAACACTCTGATATACCCCACCCCTCACTGTAACACTCTGATATACCCCACACCCCTCACTGTAACACAGATATACTCCACACCCCTCACTGTAACACACTGACATACCCCACACCCCTCACTGTAACACTGATATACCCCACACCCTTCACTGTAAAACTCTGATATACCCCACACCCCTCACTGTAACACTCTGATATACCCCACACCCCTCAGTGTAACACTCTGTTATACCCCACACCCCTCACTGCAACACTCTGATATACCCCACACCCCTCATTGTAACACTCTGATATCCCCCACACCCCTCACTGTAACACTCTGATATACCCACACCCCTCACTGTAACACTCTGATATACCCCACACCTCTCACTGTGACACTGATATACCCCACACCCCTCACTGTAACACAGTGATGTACCCCACACCCCTCACTTTAACACTGATGTACCCCACACCGCCCAGTCTAATACTGATATTCCCCACACCCCTCACTGTAACACTCTAATATATCCCTCACTGTAACACACTGATATACCCCACACCCCTCACTGTAACACTGATATACCCCACACCCCTCACTGTAACACTCTGATATACCCCTCACTGTAACACACTGATATACCCCACACCACTCACTGTAACACTGATATTTCCCACACCCCTCACTGTAACACTCTGATATACCCCACACCACTCACTTTAACACTGATATACCCCACACCCCTCACTGTAACACTCTGATATACCCCACATCCCTCACTGTAACACTCTGATATACCCCACACCCGTCACTGTAACACTCTGATATACCCCACACCCCTCACTGTAAAACTCTGATATACCCCGCACCCCTCACTGTAACACTCTGATATACCCCACACCCGTCACTGTAACACTCTGATATACTCCACACCCCTCACTGTAACACTCTGATATACCCCACACCCCTCACTGTAACACTCTGATATACCGCCACACCCCTCACTGTAACACTCTGATATACCCCACACCCCTCACTGTAGCACTCTGATATACCCCACACCCCTCACTGTAACACTCTGATATACCCCACACCCCTCACTGTAACACTCTGATATACCCCACACCCCTCACTGTAGCACTCTGATATACCCCACACCCCTCACTGTAACACTCTGATATACCCCCACACCCCTCACTGTAACACTCTGATATACCCCACACCCCGCACTGTGACACTCTGATATACCCCACTCCCCTCACTCTAACACTGATATACCCCACACCCCTCACTGTAACACTCTGATATACCCCACACCCCTCACTGTAACACTGATATACCCAACACCCCTAATTGTAACACTGATATACCCCACACCCCTCACTGTAACACTGATATACCCCACACCCCTCACTGTAACACTCTGATATACCCCCACCACCCTCACTGTAACACTCTGATATACCCCCACACCCCTCACTGTAACACTGATATACCCCACACCGCTCAGTGTAACACCCTGATATACCCCACACCCCTCACTGTAACACACTGATATACCCCACACCCCTCACTGTAACACACTGATATACCCCACACCCCTCACTGTAACACTGATATACCCCAGACGCCTCACTGTAACACTCTGATATACCCCACACCACTCACTGTAACACACTGATACACCCCACACCCCTCAATGTAACACTTCTGATATAAACCACACCACTCACTGTAACACATTGAAGTACCCCACATCCCTCACTGTAACACTGATATACCCCACACCACCTACTATAATACTCTGATATATCCCACACCCCTCACTTTAACACTGATATACCCCCACACCCCTTACTGTAACACTCTGATATACACAACACCCCTCACTGTAACACTGACATACCCTATACCACTCACTGTAACACTCTGATATACACAACATCCCTCACTGTAACACTGATATACCCCACACCCCTCACTGTAACACTGATATACCCCACACCCCTCACTGTAACACTCTAATATACCAAAACCCCTCACTGTTACACTGATATACCCCACACCCCTCACTGTAACACACTGATATACCCCACACCCCTCACTGTAACACTCTGATATACCCCACACCCCTCACTGTAACACTCTGATATACCCCACACCCCTCTCTGTAACACTCTGATATACCCCACACCCCTCTCTGTAACACACTGATATACCCCACACCCCTCACTGTAACACTGATATACCCCACACCCCTCACTGTAACATTCTGATATACCGCTCACTGTAACACACTGATATACCCCACACCACTCACTTTAACACTGATATTTCCCACACCCCTCACTGTAACACTCTGATATACACCACACCAATCACTTTAACACTGATATACCCCACACCCCTCACTTTAACACTCTGATATACCCCACATCCCTCACTGTAACACACTGATATACCCCACACCCGTCACTGTAACACTCTGATATACCCCACACCCCTCACTGTAACACTCTGATATACCCCACACCCCTCTCTGTAACACTCTGATATACCCCACATCGCTCACTGTAACACTGATATACCCTATACCGCTCACTGTATCTCTCTGATATACACAACATCCCTCACTGTAACACTGATATACCCCACACCCCTCACTGTAACACTGATATAACCCACACCCCTCACTGTAACACTCTGATATACCCCACACCCCTCACTGTAACACTGATATACCCCACGCCCCTCACTGTAACACTGATATACCCCACACCCCTCACTGTAACACTGATATACACCACACCCCTCACTGTAACACTCTGATATACCCTACACCCCTCACTGTAACACTCTGATATACCCTACACCCCTCACTGTAACACTCTGATATACCCCACACCCCTCACTGTAACACTCTGATATACCCCACACCCCTCACTGTAACACTCTGATATACCCCACACCTCTCACTGTAACACTGATATACCCCACACCCCTCACTGTAACACTCTGATATACCCCACACCCCTCACTGTAACACTCTGCTATACCCCACACCCCTCACTGTAACACTCTGATATACCCCACACCCCTCACTGTAACACTCTGATATACCCCACACCTCTCACTGTAACACTGATATACCCCACACCCCTCACTGTAACACTCTGATATACCCCACACCCCTCACTGTAACACGCTGATATACCCCACACCCCTCACTTGAACACTGATATACCCCACACCGCCCAGTGTAACACTGATATACCCCACACCCCTCACTGTAACACTCTAATATACCCCTCACTGTAACACTCTGATATACCCCTCACTGTAACACACTGATATACCCCACACCCCTCACTGTAACACTGATATACCCCACACCGCTCAGTGTAACACCCTGATATACCCCACACCCCTCACTGTAACACTCTAATATACCCCTCACTGTAACACACTGATATACCTCACACCCCTCACTGTAACACTCTGATATACCCCACACCCCTCACTGCAACACACTGATATACCCCACACCACTCACTTTAACACTGATATTTCCCACACCCCTCACTGTAACACTCTGATATACCCGACACCACTCACTTTAACACTGATATACCCAACACCCCTCACTGTAACACTCTGATATACCCCACATCCCTCACTGTAACACTCTGATATACCCCACACCCGTCACTGTAACACTCTGATATACCCCACACCCCTCACTGTAACACTCTGATATACCACACACCCCTCACTGTAACACTCTGATATACCCCACACCTGTCACTGTAACACTCTGATATACCCCACACCCCTCACAGCAACACTCTGATATACCCCACACCCCTCACTGTAACACTCTGATATACCCCACACCACTCACTGTAACACTCTGATATACCCCACACCACTCACTGTAACACTCTGATACACCCCACACCCCTCACTGTAACACACTGATATACCCCACACCCCTCACTATAACACTGATATACCCCACACCCCTCACTGTAGCACTCTGATATACCCCACACCCCTCACTGTAACACTCTGATATACCCCACACCCTTCACTGTAACACTCTGATATACCTCACACCCCTCACTGTGACACTCTGATATACCCCACTCCCCTCACTCTAACACTGATGTACCCCACACCCTTCACTGTAACACTCTGATATACCCCACACCCCTCACTGTAACACTGATATACCCAACACACCTAACTGTAACACTGATATACCCCACACCCCTCACTGTAACACTGATATACCCCACACCCCTCACTGTAACACTCTGATATACCCCACACCCCTCACTGTAACACTCTGATATACCCCACACCCCTCACTGTAACACTGATATACCCCACACCGCTCAGTGTAACACCCTGATATACCCCACACCCATCACTGTAACACACTGATATACCCCACACCCCTCACTGTAACACACTGATATACCCCACACCCCTCACTGTAACACTGATATACCCCAGACTCTTCACTGTAACACTCAGATATACCCCACATCCCTCAGTGTAACACACTGATACACCCCACACCCCTCAATGTAACACTCTGATATATACCACACCACTCACTGTAACACTTTGAAATACCCCACACCCCTCACTGTAACACTCTGATATACACAACACCCCTCACTGTAACACTCTGATACACCCCACACCCCTCACAGTAACACTCTGATATACCCCACACCCCTCACTGTAACACTCTGATATACACCACACCCCTCACTGTAACACTCTGATATACCCCACACCCCTCACTGTAACACTGATATACCCCACACTCCTCACTGTAACACTCTGATATACCCCACACCCCTCACTGTAACACTCTGATATACCCCACACCCCTCACTGTAGCACTCTGATATACCCCACACCCCTCACTGTAACACTCTGATATACCCCACACCCCTCACTGTAACACTCTGATATAGCCCACACCCCTCACTGTAACACTCTGATATACCCCACACCCCTCACTGTAACACTGATACACCCCACACGCCTCACTGAAACACTGATATACCCCACACCCCTCACTGTAACACTCTGATATACCCCACACCCCTCACTGTAACACTGATATACCCCACACCGCTCAGTGTAACACCCTGATATACCCCACACCCCTCACTGTAACACTCTAATATACCCCTCACTGTAACACACTGATATACCTCACACCCCTCACTGTAACACTCTGATATACCCCACACCCCTCACTGCAACACACTGATATACCCCACACCACTCACTTTAACACTGATATTTCCCACACCCCTCACTGTAACACTCTGATATACCCGACACCACTCACTTTAACACTGATATACCCAACACCCCTCACTGTAACACTCTGATATACCCCACATCCCTCACTGTAACACTCTGATATACCCCACACCCGTCACTGTAACACTCTGATATACCCCACACCCCTCACTGTAACACTCTGATATACCACACACGCCTCACTGTAACACTCTGATATACCCCACACCTGTCACTGTAACACTCTGATATACCCCACACCCCTCACAGCAACACTCTGATATACCCCACACCCCTCACTGTAACACTCTGATATACCCCACACCCCTCACTGTAACACTCTGATATACCCCACACCCCTCACTGTAGCACTCTGATATACCCCACACCCCTCACTGTAACACTCTGATATACCCCACACCCCTCACTGTAACACTCTGATATACCCCACACCCCTCACTGTGACACTCTGATATACCCAACACCCCTCACTGTAACACTGATATACCCCACACCCCTCACTGTAACACTCTGATATACCCCACACCCCTCACTGTAACACTGATATACCCAACACACCTAACTGTAACACTGATATACCCCACACCCCTCACTGTAACACTGATATACCCCACACCCCTCACTGTAATACTCTGATATACCCCACACCCCTCACTGTAACACTGATATACCCCACACCGCTCAGTGTAACACCCTGATATACCCCACACCCCTCACTGTAACACACTGATATACCCCACACCCCTCACTGTAACACACTGATATACCCCACACCCCTCACTGTAACACTGATATACCCCAGACTCTTCACTGTAACACTCAGATATACCCCACATCCCTCACTGTAACACACTGATACACCCCACACCCCTCAATGTAACACTCTGATATATACCACAGCACTCACTGTAACACTTTGAAATACCCCACACCCCTCACTGTAACACTGATATACCCCACACCACTCAATACAATACAATAATACAATACAAATCGCTTTATTGGCATGATAAGGTACATCTTATGTTGCCAAAGCATCAAAATACATTTATGGTTGAACACATAAACGCGGTTCCATTCATACAGTGTATAAACAGGTATATCCCTGAGTTTATAAATATATTTTCGCCTTGTTTATATATACTCTTGTCTTAGTTTACTGGTTGTCCCTCTGTTCATGGCAAGCTGTAACATAGTGTGCCGCCAGTGTTACACAGCTTCTCTCCTCCCCCAGTAGGAATGGGAGTTTTTGGTTACTCTATAATACTCTGATATATCCCACACCCCTCACTTTAACACTGATATACCCCACACCCCTTCCTGTAACACTCTGATATACACAACACCCCTCACTGTAACACTCTGATACACCCCACACCCCTCACAGTAACACTCTGATACACCCCACACCCCTCACTGTAACACTCTGATACACCCCACACCCCTCACAGTAAAACTCTGATATACCCCACACCCCTCACTGTAACACTCTGATATACACCACACCCCTCACTGTAACACTCTGATATACCCCACACCCCTCACTGTAACACTGATATACCCCACACTCCTCACTGTAACACTCTGATATACCCCACACCCCTCACTGTAACACTCTGATATACCCCACACCCCTCACTGTAGCACTCTGATATACCCCACACCCCTCACTGTAACACTCTGATATACCTCACACCCCTCACTGTAACACTCTGATATACCCCACACCCCTCACTGTAACACACTGAAATGCCCCACACCCCTCACTGTAACACTCTGATGTACTCCACAACCCTCACTGTAACACTCTGATATACCCCACACCCCTCACTGTAACACTGATACACCCCACACGCCTCACTGTAACACTCTGATATACCCCACACCCCTCACTGTAACACTCTGATATACCCCACACCCCTCACTGTAACACTGATATACCCCACACCCCTCACTGTAACACTCTGATATACCCCACACCCCTCACTGTAACACTGATATACCCCACACCCCTCACTGTAACACTCTGATATACCCCACACCCCTCACTGTAGCTCTCTGATATACCCCACACCCCTCACTGTAACACACTGATATACCCCACACCCCTCACTGTAACACTCTGATAAACCCCACAACCCTCACTGTAACACTCTGACATACCCCACACCCCTCACTGTAGCACTCTGATATACCCCACACGCCTCACTGTAACACTCTGATATACCCCACACCCCTCACTGTAACACTGATATACAGCACACCCCTCACTGTAACACTCTGATATACCCCACACCCCTCACTGTAACACTCTGATATACCCCACACCCCTCACTGTAACACTGATATACCCCACAGCCCTCACTGTAACACTGATATACCCCACACCCCTCACTGTAACACTCTGATATATCCTACACCCCTCACTGTAGCACTGATATAAACCACACCCCTCACTGTAACACTCTGATATACCCCACACCCCTCACTGTAACACTGATATACCCCACACCCCTCACTGTAACACTGATATACCCCACACCCCTCACTGCAACACTCTGATATACCCAACAGCCCACACTTTAACACTGATATACCCCACACCCCTCACTGTAACACTCTGATATACCCTACACCGCTCACTGTAACACTGATATACCCTATACCTCTCACTGTAAGACTCTGAGATACGCCACACCCCTCACTGTAACATTCTGATATACCCCACACCCCTCACTGTAACACTCTGATATACCCCACCCCTCACTGTAACACTCTGATATACCCCACACCCCTCACTGTAACACAGATATACTCCACACCCCTCACTGTAACACACTGATATACCCCACACCCCTCACTGTAACACTGATATACCCCACACCCTTCGCTGTAAAACTCTGATATACCCCACACCCCTCACTGTAACACTCTGATATACCCCACACCCCTCAGTGTAACACTCTGTTATACACCACACCCCTCACTGCAACACTCTGATATACCCCACACCCCTCATTGTAACACTCTGATATACCCCACACCTCTCACTGTAACACACTGATATACCCCACACCCCTCACTGTAACACTGATATACCCCAGACTCTTCACTGTAACACTCAGATATACCCCACATCCCTCACTGTAACACACTGATACACCCCACACCCCTCAATGTAACACTCTGATATATACCACAGCACTCACTGTAACACTTTGAAATACCCCACACCCCTCACTGTAACACTGATATACCCCACACCACTCAATACAATACAATAATACAATACAAATCGCTTTATTGGCATGATAAGGTACATCTTATGTTGCCAAAGCATCAAAATACATTTATGGTTGAACACATAAACGCGGTTCCATTCATACAGTGTATAAACAGGTATATCCCTGAGTTTATAAATATATTTTCGCCTTGTTTATATATACTCTTGTCTTAGTTTACTGGTTGTCCCTCTGTTCATGGCAAGCTGTAACATAGTGTGCCGCCAGTGTTACACAGCTTCTCTCCTCCCCCAGTAGGAATGGGAGTTTTTGGTTACTCTATAATACTCTGATATATCCCACACCCCTCACTTTAACACTGATATACCCCACACCCCTTCCTGTAACACTCTGATATACACAACACCCCTCACTGTAACACTCTGATACACCCCACACCCCTCACTGTAACACTCTGATACACCCCACACCCCTCACAGTAAAACTCTGATATACCCCACACCCCTCACTGTAACACGCTGATATACACCACACCCCTCACTGTAACACTCTGATATACCCCACACCCCTCACTGTAACACTGATATACCCCACACTCCTCACTGTAACACTCTGATATACCCCACACCCCTCACTGTAACACTCTGATATACCCCACACCCCTCACTGTAGCACTCTGATATACCCCACACCCCTCACTGTAACACTCTGATATACCTCACACCCCTCACTGTAACACTCTGATATACCCCACACCCCTCACTGTAACACACTGAAATGCCCCACACCCCTCACTGTAACACTCTGATGTACTCCACAACCCTCACTGTAACACTCTGATATACCCCACACCCCTCACTGTAACACTGATACACCCCACACGCCTCACTGAAACACTGATATACCCCACACCCCTCACTGTAACACTCTGATATACCCCACACCCCTCACTGTAGCTCTCTGATATACCCCACACCCCTCACTGTAACACACTGATATACCCCACACCCCTCACTGTAACACTCTGATAAACCCCACAACCCTCACTGTAACACTCTGACATACCCCACACCCCTCACTGTAGCACTCTGATATACCCCACACGCCTCACTGTAACACTCTGATATACCCCACACCCCTCACTGTAACACTCTGCTATACCCCACACCCCTCACTGTAACACTGATATACCCCACACCCCTCACGGTAACACTCTGATATACCCCACACCCCTCACTGTAACACTGATATACACCACACCCCTCACTGTAACACTCTGATATATCCTACACCCCTCACTGTAACACTGATATACCCCACACCCCTCACTGTAACACTCTGATATACCCCACACCCCTCACTGTAACACTGATATACACCACACCCCTCACTGTAACACTGATATACCCCACACCCCTCACTGTAACACTGATATACCCCACACCCCTCACTGTAACACTCTGATATACCCCACACCCCTCACTGTAACACTGATATACACCACACCCCTCACTGTAACACTCTGATATATCCTACACCCCTCACTGTAGCACTGATATACCCCACACCCCTCACTGTAACACTGATATACCCCACACCCCTCACTGTAACACTGATATACCCCACACCCCTCAATGTAACACTGATATACCCCACATCCCTCACTGTAACACTCTGATATACCCCACACCCCTCACTGTAACACTGATATACCCCACACCCCTCACTGTAACACTCTGATATACCCCACACCCCTCACTGTAACACTGATATACACCACACCCCTCACTGTAACACTCTGATATATCCTACACCCCTCACTGTAGCACTGATATACCCCACACCCCTCACTGTAACACTGATATACCCCACACCCCTCACTGTAACACTCTGATATACCCCACACCCCTCACTGTAACACTGATATACACCACACCCCTCACTGTAACACTCTGATATATCCTACACCCCTCACTGTAGCACTGATATACCCCACACCCCTCACTGTAACACTGATATACACCACACCCCTAACTGTAACACTCTGATATACCCCACACCCCTCACTGTAACACTGATATACACCACACCCCTCACTGTAACACTCTGATATATCCTACACCCCTCACTGTAACACTGATATACCCCACACCCCTCACTGTAGCACTGATATACCCCACACCCCTCACTGTAACACTGATATACCCCACACCCCTCACTGTAACACTGATATACCCCACACCCCTCACTGTAACACTGATATACCCCACACCCCTCACTGTAACACTGATATACACCACACCCCTCACTGTAACACTCTGATATATCCTACACCCCTCACTGTAGCACTGATATAAACCACACCCCTCACTGTAACACTCTGATATACCCCACACCCCTCACTGTAACACTGATATACCCCACACCCCTCACTGTAACACTGATATACCCCACACCCCTCACTGCAACACTCTGATATACCCAACAGCCCACACTTTAACACTGATATACCCCACACCCCTCACTGTAACACTCTGATATACCCTACACCGCTCACTGTAACACTGATATACCCTATACCTCTCACTGTAAGACTCTGAGATACGCCACACCCCTCACTGTAACATTCTGATATACACCACACCCCTCACTGTAACACTCTGATATACCCCACCCCTCACTGTAACACTCTGATATACCCCACACCCCTCACTGTAACACAGATATACTCCACACCCCTCACTGTAACACACTGATATACCCCACACCCCTCACTGTAACACTGATATACCCCACACCCTTCACTGTAAAACTCTGATATACCCCACACCCCTCACTGTAACACTCTGATATACCCCACACCCCTCACTGCAACACTCTGATATACCCCACACCCCTCATTGTAACACTCTGATATACCCCACACCTCTCACTGTAACACTCTGATATACCCCACACCCCTCACTGTAACACTCTGATATACCCCACACCTCTCACTGTGACACTGATATACCCCACACCCCTCACTGTAACACAGTGATGTACCCCACACCCCTCACTTTAACACTGATGTACCCCACACCGCCCAGTCTAACACTGATATAACCCACACCCCTCACTGTAACACTCTAATATACCCCTCTCTGTAACACTCTGATATACCCCACACCCCTCACTGTAACACTGATATACCCCACACCCCTCACTGTAACACTCTAATATACCCAAAACCCCTCACTGTTACACTGATATACCCCACACCCCTCACTGTAACACACTGATATACCCCACACCCCTCACTGTAACACTCTGATATACCCCACACCCCTCTCTGTAACACTCTGATGTACCCCACACCCCTCACTGTAATACTCTGATATACCCCACACCCCTCACTGTAACATTCTGATATACCCCACACCCCTCACTGTAACACTCTGATGTACCCCACACCTCTCACTGTAACACTGATATACCCCACACCCCTCACTGTAACACTCTGATATACCCCACACCCCTCACGTTAACACTGATATACCCCACACCACCCAGTGTAACACTGATATACCCCACACCCCTCACTGTAACACTCTAATATACCCCTCACTGTAACACACTGATATACCCCACACCCCTCACTGTAACACTGATATACCCCACACCCCTCACTGTAACATTCTGATATACCGCTCACTGTAACACACTGATATACCCCACACCACTCACTTTAACACTGATATTTCCCACACCCCTCACTGTAACACTCTGATATACACCACACCAATCACTTTAACACTGATATACCCCACACCCCTCACTGTAACACTCTGATATACCCCACATCCCTCACTGTAACACACTGATATACCCCACACCCGTCACTGTAACACTCTGATATACCCCACACCCCTCACTGTAACACTCTGATATACCCCACACCCCTCACTGTAACACTCTGATATACCCCACATCGCTCACTGTAACACTGATATACCCTATACCGCTCACTGTATCTCTCTGATATACACAACATCCCTCACTGTAACACTGATATACCCCACACCCCTCACTGTAACACTGATATACCCCACACCCCTCACTGTAACACTGATATACCCCACACCCCTCACTGTAACACTCTGATATACCCCACACCCCTCACTGTAACACTGATATACCCCAAACCCCTCACTGTAACACACTGATATACCCCACACCCCTCACTGTAACACTCTGATATACCCCACACCCCTCACTGTAACACTCTGATATACTCCACACCCCTCACTGTAACACTCTGATATACCCCACACCCCTCACTGTAACACTCTGATATACCCCACACCCCTCACTGTAACACTCTGATATACCCCACACCCCTCACTGTAACACTCTGATATACCCCACACCCCTCACTGTCACACTCTGATATACCCCACACCCCTCACTGTAACACCCTGATATACCCCACACCCCTCACTGTAACACTGATATACCCCACACCCCTCACTGTAACACTCTGATATACCCCACACCTCTCACTGTAACACTGATATACCCCACACCCCTCACTGTAACACTCTGATATACCCCACACCCCTCACTTTAACACTGATATACCCCACACCACCCAGTGTAACACTGATATACCCCACACCCCTCACTGTAACACTCTAATATACCCCTCACTGTAACACACTGATATACCCCACACCCCTCACTGTAACACATATAAATCCCACACCCCTCACTGTAACACTCTGATATACCCCTCACTGTAACACACTGATATACCCTACACCACTCACTTTAACACTGATATTTCCCACACCCCTCACTGTAACACTCTGATATATACCACACCACTCACTTTAACACTGATATACCCCACACCCCTCACTGTAACACTCTGATATACCCCACATCCCTCACTGTAACACTCTGATATACCCCACACCCGTCACTGTAACACTCTGATATACCCCACAACCCTCACTGTAACACTCTGATATACCCCACACCCCTCACTGTAACACTCTGATATACCGCACACCCCTCACTGTAGCACTCTGATATACCCCATACCCCTCACTGTAACACTCTGATATACCCCACACCCCTCACTGTAACACTCTGATATACCCCACACCCCTCACTGTGACACTCTGATATACCCCACTCCCCTCACTCTAACACTGATGTACCCCACACCCCTCACTGTAACACTCTGATATACCCCACACCCCTCACTGTAACACTGATATACCCAACACACCTAACTGTAACACTGATATACCCCACACCCCTCACTGTAACACTGATATACCCCACACCCCTCACTGTAACACTCTGATATACCCCACACCCCTCACTGTAACACACTGATATACCCCACACCACTCACTGTAACACTCTGATATACCCCACACCCCTCACTGTAACACTCTGATATACCCACACCCCTCACTGTAACACACTGATATACCCCACACCCCTCACTGCAACACTGATATACCCCAGACTCTTCACTGTAACACTCAGATATACCCCACATCCCTCACTGTAACACACTGATACACCCCACACCCCTCAATGTAACACTCTGATATATACCACACCACTCACTGTAACACTTTGAAATACCCCACACCCCTCACTGTAACACTGATATACCCCACACCACTCACTATAATACTCTGATATATCCCACACCCCTCACTTTAACACTGATATACCCCACACCCGTTCCTGTAACACTCTGATATACACAACACCCCTCACTGTAACACTCTGATATACCCCACACCCCTCACAGTAACACTCTGATATACCCCACACCCCTCACTGTAACACTCTGATATACACCACACCCCTCACTGTAACACTCTGATATACCCCACACCCCTCACTGTAACACTGATATACCCCACACTCCTCACTGTAACACTCTGATATACCCCACACCTCTCACTGTAACACTCTGATATACCCCACACCCCTCACTGTAGCACTCTGATATACCCCACACCCCTCACTGTAACACTGATACACCCCACACGCCTCACTGAAACACTAATATACCCCACACCCCTCACTGTAACACTCTGATGTACTCCACAACCCTCACTGTAACACACTGATATACCCCACACCCCTCACTGTAACACTGATACAACCCACACCCCTCACTGTAACACACTGATATACCCCACACCCCTCACTGTAACACTCTGATATAAACCACACCCCTCACTGTCACACTGATATCCCCCACACTCCTCACTGTAACACTCTGATATACCCGACACCCCTCACTGTAACACTCTGATATACCCCACACCCCTCACTGTAGCTCTCTGATATACCCCACACCCCTCACTGTAACACACTGATATACCCCACACCCCTCACTGTAACACTCTGATATACCCCACAACCCTCACTGTAACACTCTGACATACCACACACCCCTCACTGTAGCACTCTGATATACCCCACACCCCTCACTGTAACACTCTGATATCCCCCACACGCCTCACTGTAACACTCTGATATACCGCTCACCCCTCACTATAACACTGATATACCCCACACCCCTCACTGTAACACTGTGATATACCCCACACCCCTCACTGTAACACTGATATACCCCACACCCCTCACTGTAACACACTGATATACCCCACACCCCTCACTGTAACACTCTGATATACCCCACACCCCTCACTGTAACACTCTGATATACCCCACACCCCTCACTGTAACACTGATATACCCCACAGCCCTCACTGTAACACTGATATACACCACACCCCTCACTGTAACACTCTGATATATCCTACACCCCTCACTGTAGCACTGATATAAACCACACCCCTCACTGTAACACTCTGATATACCCCACACCCCTCACTGTAACACTTTGATATAACTCACACCCCTCACTGTAACACTGATATACCCCACACCCCTCACTGCAACACTCTGATGTACCCAACAGCCCACACTTTAACACTGATATACCCCACACCCCTCACTGTAACACTCTGATATACCCTACACCGCTCACTGTAACACTGATATACCCTATACCTCTCACTGTAAGACTCTGATATACGCCACACCCCTCACTGTAACATTCTGATATACCCCACACCCCTCACTGTAACACTCTGATATACCCCACCCCTCACTGTAACACTCTGATATACCCCACACCCCTCACTGTAACACAGATATACTCCACACCCCTCACTGTAACACACTGACATACCCCACACCCCTCACTGTAACACTGATATACCCCACACCCTTCACTGTAAAACTCTGATATACCCCACACCCCTCACTGTAACACTCTGATATACCCCACACCCCTCAGTGTAACACTCTGTTATACCCCACACCCCTCACTGCAACACTCTGATATACCCCACACCCCTCATTGTAACACTCTGATATCCCCCACACCCCTCACTGTAACACTCTGATATACCCCACACCCCTCACTGTAACACTCTGATATACCCCACACCTCTCACTGTGACACTGATATACCTCACACCCCTCACTGTAACACTGATATACCCCACACCGCCCAGTCTAATACTGATATATCCCACACCCCTCACTGTAACACTCTAATATATCCCTCACTGTAACACACTGATATACCCCACACCCCTCACTGTAACACTGATATACCCCACACCCCTCACTGTAACACTCTGATAGACCCCTCACTGTAACACACTGATATACCCCACACCACTCACTGTAACACTGATATTTCCCACACCCCTCACTGTAACACTCTGATATACCCCACACCACTCACTTTAACACTGATATACCCCACACCCCTCACTGTAACACTCTGATATACCCCACATCCCTCACTGTAACACTCTGATATACCCCACACCCCTCACTGTAAAACTCTGATATACCCCGCACCCCTCACTGTAACACTCTGATATACCCCACACCCGTCACTGTAACACTCTGATATACTCCACACCCCTCACTGTAACACTCTGATATACCCCACACCCCTCACTGTAACACTCTGATATACGCCACACCCCTCACTGTAACACTCTGATATACCCCACACCCCTCACTGTAGCACTCTGATATACCCCACACCCCTCACTGTAACACTCTGATATACCCCACACCCCTCACTGTAACACTCTGATATACCCCACACCCCTCACTGTAGCACTCTGATATACCCCACACCCCTCACTGTAACACTCTGATATACCCCACACCCCTCACTGTAACACTCTGATATACCCCACACCCCGCACTGTGACACTCTGATATACCCCACTCCCCTCACTCTAACACTGATATACCCCACACCCCTCACTGTAACACTCTGATATACCCCACACCCCTCACTGTAACACTGATATACCCAACACCCCTAATTGTAACACTGATATACCCCACACCCCTCACTGTAACACTGATATACCCCACACCCCTCACTGTAACACTCTGATATACCCCACACCCCTCACTGTAACACTCTGATATACCCCACACCCCTCACTGTAACACTGATATACCCCACACCGCTCAGTGTAACACCCTGATATACCCCACACCCCTCACTGTAACACACTGATATACCCCACACCCCTCACTGTAACACACTGATATACCCCACACCCCTCACTGTAACACTGATATACCCCAGACGCCTCACTGTAACACTCTGATATACCCCACACCCCTCACTGTAACACACTGATACACCCCACACCCCTCAATGTAACACTCTGATATAAACCACACCACTCACTGTAACACATTGAAGTACCCCACATCCCTCACTGTAACACTGATATACCCCACACCACTCACTATAATACTCTGATATATCCCACACCCCTCACTTTAACACTGATATACCCCACACCCCTTACTGTAACACTCTGATATACACAACACCCCTCACTGTAACACTGACATACCCTATACCACTCACTGTAACACTCTGATATACACAACATCCCTCACTGTAACACTGATATACCCCACACCCCTCACTGTAACACTGATATACCCCACACCCCTCACTGTAACACTCTAATATACCCAAAACCCCTCACTGTTACACTGATATACCCCACACCCCTCACTGTAACACACTGATATACCCCACACCCCTCACTGTAACACTCTGATATACCCCACACCCCTCACTGTAACACTCTGATATACCCCACACCCCTCTCTGTAACACTCTGATATACCCCACACCCCTCACTGTAACACTCTGATATACCCCACACCCCTCACTGTAACACTCTGATATACCCCACACCTCTCACTGTAACACTGATATACCCCACACCCCTCACTGTAACACTCTGATATACCCCACACCCCTCACGTTAACACTGATATACCCCACACCCCTCACTGTAACACTGATATACCCCACACCCCTCACTGTAACATTCTGATATACCGCTCACTGTAACACACTGATATACCCCACACCACTCACTTTAACACTGATATTTCCCTCACCCCTCACTGTAACACTCTGATATACACCACACCAATCACTTTAACACTGATATACCCCACACCCCTCACTTTAACACTCTGATATACCCCACATCCCTCACTGTAACACACTGATATACCCCACACCCGTCACTGTAACACTCTGATATACCCCACACCCCTCACTGTAACACTCTGATATACCCCACACCCCTCTCTGTAACACTCTGATATACCCCACATCGCTCACTGTAACACTGATATACCCTATATCGCTCACTGTATCTCTCTGATATACACAACATCCCTCACTGTAACACTGATATACCCCACACCCCTCACTGTAACACTGATATACCCCACACCCCTCACTGTAACACTCTGATATACCCCACACCCCTCACTGTAACACTGATATACCCCACGCCCCTCACTGTAACACTGATATACCCCACACCCCTCACTGTAACACTGATATACACCACACCCCTCACTGTAATACTCTGATATACCCTACACCCCTCACTGTAACACTCTGATATACCCTACACCCCTCACTGTAACACTCTGATATACCCCACACCCCTCACTGTAACACTCTGATATACCCCACACCCCTCACTGTAACACTCTGATATACCCCACACCTCTCACTTTAACACTGATATACCCCACACCCCTCACTGTAACACTCTGATATACCCCACACCCCTCACTGTAACACTCTGCTATACCCCACACCCCTCACTGTAACACTCTGATATACCCCACACCCCTCACTGTAACACTCTGATATACCCCACACCACTCACTGTAACACTGATATACCCCACACCCCTCACTGTAACACTCTGATATACCCCACACCCCTCACTGTAACACGCTGATATACCCCACACCCCTCACTTTAACACTGATATACCCCACACCGCCCAGTGTAACACTGATATACCCCACACCCCTCACTGTAACACTCTAATATACCCCTCACTGTAACACTCTGATATACCCCTCACTGTAACACACTGATATACCCCACACCCCTCAGTGTAACACCCTGATATACCCCACACCCCTCACTGTAACACTCTAATATACCCCTCACTGTAACACACTGATATACCTCACACCCCTCACTGTAACACTCTGATATACCCCACACCCCTCACTGCAACACACTGATATACCCCACACCACTCACTTTAACACTGATATTTCCCACACCCCTCACTGTAACACTCTGATATACCCGACACCACTCACTTTAACACTGATATACCCAACACCCCTCACTGTAACACTCTGATATACCCCACATCCCTCACTGTAACACTCTGATATACCCCACACCCGTCACTGTAACACTCTGATATACCCCACACCCCTCACTGTAACACTCTGATATACCCCACACCCCTCACTGTAACACTCTGATATACCCCACACCCCTCACTGTAACACTCTGATATACCCCACACCCGTCACTGTAACACTCTGATATACCCCACACCCCTCACTGTAACACTCTGATATACCCCACACCTGTCACTGTAACACTCTGATATACCCCACACCCCTCACAGCAACACTCTGATATACCCCACACCCCTCACTGTAGCACTCTGATATACCCCACACCCCTCACTGTAACACTCTGATATACCCCACACCCCTCACTGTAGCACTCTGATATACCCCACACCCCTCACTGTAACACTCTGATATACCCCACACCCCTCACTGTAACACTCTGATATACCCCACACCCCTCACTGTGACACTCTGATATACCCCACTCCCCTCACTCTAACACTGATGTACCCCACACCCCTCACTGGAACACTCTGATATACCCCACACCCCTCACTGTAACACTGATATACCCAACACCCCTCACTGTAACACTGATATACCCCACACCCCTCACTGTAATACTCTGATATACCCCACACCCCTCACTGTAACACTGATATACCCCACACCGCTCAGTGTAACACCCTGATATACCCCACACCCCTCACTGTAACACACTGATATACCCCACACCCCTCACTGTAACACACTGATATACCCCACACCCCTCACTGTAACACTCTGATATACCCCACACCCCTCACTCTAACACTCTGATATACCCCACACCCCTCACTGTAACACTCTGATATACCCCACACCCGTCACTGTAACACTCTGATATACCCCACACCCCTCACTGTAACACTCTGATATACCCCACACCTGTCACTGTAACACTCTGATATACCCCACACCCCTCACAGCAACACTCTGATATACCCCACACCCCTCACTGTAGCACTCTGATATACCCCACACCCCTCACTGTAACACTCTGATATACCCCACACCCCTCACTGTAGCACTCTGATATACCCCACACCCCTCACTGTAACACTCTGATATACCCCACACCCCTCACTGTAACACTCTGATATACCCCACACCCCTCACTGTGACACTCTGATATACCCCACTCCCCTCACTCTAACACTGATGTACCCCACACCCCTCACTGGAACACTCTGATATACCCCACACCCCTCACTGTAACACTGATATACCCAACACCCCTCACTGTAACACTGATATACCCCACACCCCTCACTGTAATACTCTGATATACCCCACACCCCTCACTGTAACACTGATATACCCCACACCGCTCAGTGTAACACCCTGATATACCCCACACCCCTCACTGTAACACACTGATATACCCCACACCCCTCACTGTAACACACTGATATACCCCACACCCCTCACTGTAACACTGATATACCCCACACCCCTCACTGTAACACTCTGATATACCCCACACCCCTCACTGTAACACTGATATACCCCACACCCCTCACTGTAACACTCTAATATACCCAAAACCCCTCACTGTTACACTGATATACCCCACACCCCTCACTGTAACACTCTGATATACCCCACACCCCTCACTGTAACACTCTGATATACCCCACACCCCTCACTATAACACACTGATATACCCCACACCCCTCACTGTAACACTCTGATATACCCCACACCCCTCACTGTAACACTCTGATATACCCCACACCCCTCTCTGTAACACTCTGATATACCCCACACCCCTCACTGTAATACTCTGATATACCCCACACCCCTCACTGTAACACTCTGATATACCCCACACCCCTCACTGTAACACTCTGATATACTCCACACCTCTCACTGTAACACTGATATACCCCACACCCCTCACTGTAACACTCTGATATACCCCACACCCCTCACGTTAACACTGATATACCCCACACCACCCAGTGTAACACTGATATACCCCACACCCCTCACTGTAACACTCTAATATACCCCTCACTGTAACACACTGATATACCCCACACCCCTCACTGTAACACTGATATACCCCACACCCCTCACTGTAACATTCTGATATACCGCTCACTGTAACACACTGATATACCCCACACCACTCACTTTAACACTGATATTTCCCACACCCCTCACTGTAACACTCTGATATACACCACACCAATCACTTTAACACTGATATACCCCACACCCCTCACTGTAACACTCTGATATACCCCACATCCCTCACTGTAACACACTGATATACCCCACACCCGTCACTGTAACACTCTGATATACCCCACACCCCTCACTGTAACACTCTGATATACCCCACACCCCTCACTGTAACACTCTGATATACCCCACATCGCTCACTGTAACACTGATATACCCCACACCCCTCACTGTAACACTGATATACCCCACACCCCTCACTGTAACAATCTAATATACCACACACCCCTCACTGTAACACTGATATACCCCACACCCCTCACTGTAACACTCTGATATACCCCACACCCCTCACTGTAACACTCTGATATACCCCACACCCCTCACTGTAACACTCTGATATACCCCACACCCCTCACTGTAACACTCTGATATACCCCACACCCCTCACTGTAACACTCTGATATACCCCACACCCCTCACTGTAACACTGATATACCCCACACCCCTCACTGTAACACTGATATACCCCACACCCCTCACTGTAACACTGATATACCCCACACCGCTCAGTGTAACGCCCTGATATACCCCACACCCCTCACTGTAACACTCTGATATACCCCACACCCCTCACTTTAACACTCTGATATACCACACACCCCTCACTGTAACACTGATATACCCCAGACGCTTCACTGTAACACTCTGATATACCCCACATCCGTCACTGTAACACACTGATACACCCCACACCCCTCAATGTAACACTCTGATATATGCCACACCACTCACTGTAACACTTTGAAATACCCCACACCCCTCACTGTAACACTGATATACCCCACACCACTCAGTATAATACTCTGATATATCCCACACCCCTCACTTAACACTGATATACCCCACACCCCTTACTGTAACACTCTGATATACACAACACCCCTCACTGTAACACTCTGATATACCCCACACCCCTCACAGTGACACTCTGATATACCCCACACCGCTCACTGTAACCCTGATATACCCTATACCACTCACTGTAACACTCTGATATACACAACATCCCTCACTGTAACACTGATATACCCCACACCCCTCACTGTAACACTGATATACCCCACACCCCTCACTGTAACACTCTGATATACCCCAAACCCCTCACTGTAACACTGATATACCCCACACCCCTCACTGTAACACACTGATATACCCCACATCCCTCACTGTAACACTCTGATATACCCCACACCCCTCACTGTAACACTCTGATATACCCCACACCCCTCACTGTAACACTCTGATATACCGCACACCCCTCACTGTAACACTCTGATATACCCCACACCCCTCACTGTAACACTCTGATATACCCCACACCCCTCACTGTAACACTCTGATATACCCCATACCCCTCACTGTAACACTGATATACCCCACACCCCTCACTGTAACACTCTCTGATTTTCCCCACACCCCTCACTGTAACACTCTGATGTACCCTGTTAGATCCGTGATTCTGAGAGTATGATGTTTTCCAATAACTGCACGGATGCTGTAACTTAACAATCAACAGATGTTTACTGGAGGAGGGTAGTCTCAAGACTGGGGGTACAGAGGCATGCTCAAGGCTTATATACAGGTGTGGTCACTGCCGGTACTACAGTATACAGGAGCTGTAAAAGTAGTTCTCTCTTAAAGGTACATACACTACAATTCCTCCCCTTTTAGATTAGCAGTACCCATAATATTCAAATAACAATGAACACTTTAACATGTACATTAAACAACAATAGTCCATTTATAGATTCAGTCTTTGGGGCGGCTTCCTGATCCTTTCGGGATAGCGCCTTTCCTGCGGTTCTTGTTCTTGGTGCGGAGGCGATTCTGGCCCCTTTTCGTCAGTTAGTTCATCGTTTTCCACTGCTACTGGTTCTGAGGTAGATGCTACCGGTATGTCGGGTTCATCCCCAGGTACGCGAGACATGGGGTTGACTCGTTCCTGTGACGCTAAGATCTGATCAACGTGGCGTCTAACAATGTTCTCCCCAACATCCACTGTGTACATTAATGGCCCCTGCCTTGTGCATATCGTTCCGGGTTGCCATTTCTCTGTTCGGTAGTCACGGGCCAAGACTGGTTGTCCTACATTGAAGCTCCTTGTCGGCTTCTGATTGATGTGCTGGAATTGTTTATCCTCAACATTTCTTCGCACATTTGGCCTGAGCAAATCCAGACGAGATCTCAACCTTCGGTTAAAGAACATCATGGCCGGGGTCTGGTTGGTAACTGCATGTGTCGCATTTCTGTAGGCTAATAGGAAATTGTCCACCTTATGCTGTAGTGGAATTTCATCGTCGCACATGCCCTTTATCACCTTTTTAAAGGTTTGTACGAACCTCTCAGCCAATCCATTTGTGGCTGGATGATACGGGGCAGATGTGTAATGCCTTACCCCATTCCTTCTCATAAATTTCCGAAACTCTTCGGACACAAACTGTGGTCCATTATCAGAGCAAATCTGCTCTGGCAAGCCGTACCTGGCAAATATGGTCCGTAGGACTGCAATCGTTTTCTCTGTAGTGGTTGAGGACATTTTTATCACCTCAGGCCATTTCGAGTGAGCATCCACTGCTATTAAGAACATTGAGTCCATGAATGGACCAGCAAAATCAATATGCACCCGTTGCCATGGAGAGGAGGGCCACTCCCATGGGTGTAGAGGGGCATGTGGTGGTGCATTTTGGACCTTCTGGCATCCTGAGCAGCTCTTGGTTAGGTCCTCAATTTGTTGATCGATCCCCGGCCACCACACATAAGCCCTAGCAAGGCTTTTCATTTTCACCCCTCCCAGATGACCTTCATGAAGCTCATTTAGCACTCTCTCCCTTAACTTGGGTGGAATCACCACTCTGGATCCACACATCACTGTCCCCTGGTATACTGACAGCTGTTCTCTTCTGGATGAGAATGCTGGCAACAGTGAGTTGCCATGTGTTGGCCATCCCCTCACCGTCAAATCATATACCCGAGACAGCGTCGGATCATTGCGGGTCTCCTTCTCTGAATCCGCGTTAGTTACTGGCAATCGTTCAATTATTGACGAATAAAATATCTCGATAGGGTCCACTGCTGGTGCTTTCTCCACAGTAGGCAGTGGCAGGCGTGATAGCCCATCAGCGTTTCCATGCTGTTTCGTGCCTTTATATTCTATTTCATATTGGTTCGCCCCTAGAAAAAGGGACCATCTTTGTAACCGTTGTGCAGTCATCACTGGAACGCCCTTCTTTGGATTAAAGATGGAGACAAGTGGTTGGTGGTCAGTCAGCAAGGTGAACTTCTGCCCATGCAGATAGTGGTTGAATTTTTTTACTCCCCATACTAGGCTGAGGGCCTCCCTGTCAATCTGGGCGTAGTTGCACTCGGCTGAGGTTAGTGACCGAGACGCAAAGGCTACTGGCCTCTCCAACCCGTCTGGGAATTTGTGCGACAGCACCGCTCCAACACCATAGGGTGATGCATCACATGCCAAACGAATTGGTAGTGCTGGGTTGAAATGGGCCAACACCTCTTTTGATGTGATCAATTCTTTGCACTTCTGGAAAGCTCGTTTACATTTGTCATTCCACTTCCATGGTACCCCCGTTTGCAGTAGGGTGTTCAGTGGGTGTCGTACTGTAGACAAATTTGGTAAGAACTTATGGTAGTAGTTCACCAGCCCGAGGAACGACCTCAGTTGTGACACATTTTCCGGTGCTGGAGCCTTGACTACTGCCTCAATCTTTTCAGGGGACTTATGTAACCCCTCTTCATCGATAACGCGGCCACAATACGAGATCTGCTTCTGGAAAAACTCGCATTTGTGGCGATTAGCTCGGAGCCCATATTCCTTCAATCTAGTGAGCACCTGCTCCAGGTTGGCGAGGTGATCACTGTCATTTTGCCCGTGACCAGGATGTCGTCCAAATAACACTGGGTCCCTGGAATCCCTAGCAGGACTTGATCCATCGCCCTTTGCCAAATAGCCGGAGCCGATGTTACCCCGAACACCGGCCGGTTGTATTGGTAGAGACCTTTATGAGTGTTGATCGTGAGGTATTGTTTCGAGGCTTCTTCTACCTCCATTTGCAAGTACGCCTGGGCTAGATCAATTTTGGTGAAGCGTTTACCTCCAGATAGCGAGGCGAAAATATCCTCAATTCGTGGAAGCGGGTATTGTACCGTGTGAAGGACTGGGTTCACTGTCACCTTAAAATCCCCACAGATGCGGACCTTCTTTGGTTCCCCAGGCGTATTACTCAACGACCTCTTCATTACAGGAACGATGGGTGTAGCCCACTCGCTCCAGTCTACTTTGGACAGTACTCCTGAACGTTCCAACCCTTCCAGCTCTGCTTCGACGGCTGGTCGGATCGCATAAGGCACTGGTCTGGCCTTAAGAAACTTTGGGCTTGCATTTTCCTCTATTTTAATCGTTGCTGTTATGCCTTTTAGTGTTCCGAGTCCCTCCTGGAACACTTCTTTTGCGTCAGTTAGCATTTTTGACAGTCGTCCAGGTATGATGTCGTCATCCTTTTTGGCCTCAACCTTCAGTGCCTGTATGGAATGCCAATCTAATTGTATCTTCCGGATCCATTCATGTCCTAGTAGTGGTGGTCCTCCATCTGGCAATACATATAGGTCCATTTTAGGTATTTCCTGGCCTTTGTATATCACTTTCACCCTTATTTTTCCTTTGGGGTAGACTTTTTGCCCCGTGTACGTCTTCAAGACAATCTCTGTAGCTTTCAAGGGTATATGTGAAAATAGCCACTTGTAGTCCCTTTGGTTTATGACTGTTAGGGCTGATCCTGTGTCCAATTCCATTTTCACTTGGACTCCGTCTATCTTGAGTGTAACCCAGATAGTCTGGTGATCCTCCATTTTGGTTACCTTATGTAGTTTCAGACAACCCAGCTCCTTGCTTCCGGAGTCTGTATCACTTTTCTGTTCGTCTGAACTACTGTCCATCACCTTATGTACCTTTTTGTACTTCTCCTGTGGAGATTTCTTGCTGTTGGTTTTCTTCCCTAACCTGCAGACTCTTGCTATGTGTCCTGCTTTTCCACACTGTCTGCACACTTGGTCCTTGAACCAACAATCCTTCTGGTCGTGTGTTGTTCTGCCGCAGCGATAACACTGCCCTGCTCCATATGACATTTCATTGGTGCCATATTCTTGCGGTCTCCGTTGTATCTCTGCAGCGCCCCTTGCGGCTGCTTCGTGTGATACTGCCATGCTGAAAGCCTTGTCCAGCGTAAGATCCTTTTCTGATAGAAGCCGTTTCTGGGTTCCTTCACTTTGAAGCCCACACACAAACTTGTCCCTTAACGTATCTGCTAGTCCCACTCCAAACTGGCAGTGTTTCGATAGCTTGCGCAGTTCCGTTAAGTACTCAGCATTACTTTCGTCTTTGTGTTGGTTCTTTTTATGGAACTTAATCTTTCTGCTATCAGCAGCGGTGTGGGGTTTAAGTGGTCCTGTAGGATTTCTACTATGCTTTCGAAATTCTTATTCACGGGCTTCTCTGGGGTTATTAGGTTTCGCAGTAAGCCATAAGTTTTTGCACCCATGGAATTTAACAAAACCAGTGCTTTCCTAGCATCTGGCACTTCATTCGCCCTGCAGTACACCTCAATACGTTCCACATATGTCGCCCAATCTTCGACTTCATTGTCGAACGTAGAGATACTGCCACTCTTCGGCATCCCTGGGTGTGATTTAACTGTTAAAAATGGCGTCTCCCGCGCTTCCCCTTCTTCTCCGCTGGCACAAAATGGCGTCTCCCACGCTTTCCTTTCTTCCCGCGCTCGCCCTTCTTCTCCGCTGCGGCTTCTAAAAATGGCGTCTCCCGCGCTCTTCCTTCTTCTCCGTGGCTCAATGGCGTCTCCCGCGCTCTCCCTTCTTCTCCCCACGGACACTGTTCAGCCCTTGAGCCCTGGCTGTGCTCTGCGCATTTTTTTCTGTGCGCCTTTCCCGTTTCCGCCGCTCGGTCCTGAACCCGGCTGCTGCTTTACCCTCTCTCTCTCCGTTTTGTTTTTCCTCGACGCCGCTCGGTTTTCAACCCCCGGCCGCGCCCTGTGCGCTTCACCCTCTCTCTTACCCCGTCGACGCTGCTTGGCTTTTTCTCTGCCGTCGGTCAGCTCCAGCCGCCGCTGTCCGGGAAGGGTCTGCGCTGTACCTGTTGTCAGTCTCTTGCTGATCGTCGTGGCTGGGGAACCAAGCCCGGCTCTCAACAGCCTCCCTGCGATGTTCCCTCTCTGCCGGACGACTGGGCGGTTGCTCGTGGTCGACGCCCGTGTTTCCGGCCTCGACTTTCTTCCACCGTCCTCCCGGAGCGAATCCTCGAAGGGAAATGCAGAGTTGCAGGTAGATTCGAATCGACACTCGTCGCCACTGTTAGATCCGTGATTCTGAGAGTATGATGTTTTCCAATAACTACACGGATGCTATAACTTAACAATCAACAGGTGTTTACTGGAGTAGGGTAGTCTCAAGACTGGGGGTACAGAGGCATGCTCAAGGCGTATATACAGGTGTGGTCACTGCCGGTACTACAGTATACAGGAGCTGTAAAAGTAGTTCTCTCTTAAAGGCACATACACTACACACCCCACACCCCTCACTGTAACACTCTGATAAACCCCACACCCCTCACTGTAACACTCTGATATACCCCACACCCTCACTGTAACACTCTGATATACCCCACACCCCTCACTGTAACACTGATATACCCCACACCCCTCACTGTAACACTCTGATATACCCCACACCCCTCACTGTAACACTGATATACCCCACACCCCTCACTGTAACACTCTGATATACCCCACACCCCTCACTGTAACACTCTGATATACCCCACACCCCTCACTGTAACACTCTGATATACCCCACACCCCTCACTGTAACACTCTGATATACCCCACACTCCTCACTGTAACACTCTGATATACCCCACACTCCTCACTGTAACACTCTGATATACCCCACACCCCTCACTGTAACACTCTGATAAACCCCACACCCCTCACTGTAACACTCTGATATACCCCACACCCTCACTGTAACACTCTGATATACCCCACACCCCTCACTGTAACACTGATATACCCCACACCCCTCACTGTAACACTCTGATATACCCCACACCCCTCACTGTAACACTCTGATATACCCACACCCCTCACTGTAACACTGATATACCCCACACCCCTCACTGTAACACTCTGATATACCCCACACCCCTCACTGTAACACTCTGATAAACCCCACACCCCTCACTGTAACACTGATATACCCCACACCCCTCACTGGAACATTCTGATAAACCCCACACCCCTCACTGTAACACTCTGATAAACCCCACACCCCTCACTGTAACACTGATATACCCCACACCCCTCACTGTAACACTCTGATAAACCCCACACCCCTCACTGTAACACTCTGATAAACCCCACACCCCTCACTGTAACACTGATATACCCCACACCCCTCACTGTAACACTCTGATAAACCCCACACCCCTCACTGTAACACTGATATACCCCACACCCCTCACTGTAACACTGATATACCCCACACCCCTCACTGTAACACCCTGATATACCCCACACCCCTCACTGTAACACTCTGATATACCCCACACCCCTCACTGTAACACCCTGATATACCCCACACCCCTCACTGTAACACCCTGATATACCCCACACCCCTCACTGGAACATTCTGATATACCCACACCCCTCACTGTAACACACTGATATACCCCACACCCTCACTGGAACATTCTGATATACCCCACACCCCTCACTGTAACACCCTGATATACCCCACACCCCTCACTGGAACATTCTGATATACCCCACACCCCTCACAGTAACACTCTGATATACACTCACACACATTCTCTCACACACACACAATCTCACTCGCACGCACACTCTCACTCACACACACTCACACTCTCACACACACTCACACAAACACACACTCCCTCACATACACACACGCACACACTCACACACACACTCACACTCACACACACACTCACACTCACACACACACTCACACACACACACACACACACACACACTCACACTGTCTCACACTCTCTCACACACACACACACTCACACACACACTCACACTCACACACACACTCACACACACACACACACACACACTCACACTGTCTCACACTCTCTCACACACACTCACACACACTCACACACACTCACACGCACTCACACACATTCTCTCACACTCACACACTCTGCCACACTCGCACACTCTCACACTCACTCTTTCACACACACTCTCTCACACACACTCTCACACTCACACACACTCACACACACACACTCACACACATTTTCTCACACACATTTTCTCACACTCACACTCTCTCACTCACACTCTTTCACACTCACACACACTCACACTCTCTCACTGTCACACACACCCACTCTCACACTCACACACACTCACGCACTCTCACTCTCAGACACACCCACTCTCACACTCACACACACTCACTCTCACACTCACACACACTCTCACACACACTCACACACACACATTCTCTAACACACACTGCCCCCCCCTCAGAGTGAGGAGTGTGTTCCCCAGGAGCCACACGGTTGAATTTGTTCAATTTGGTTATGACGTTCTAACCTGTTTTTATCTCTCTCTCTGTCTCTCTCTCCCTCTCTGTCTCTCTCCCCTCTCTCTCTCTCTGTTTCTCTCTCTCTCTATCTCTCTCACTGTCTCTCTCTCCCCCTCTCTCTCTCCTCTCTTTCTCTGTCTCTCTCTCTCTGTCTCACTCTCTCTCCCTCTCTCTGTCTCACTCTCTCTCTGTCTTTCTGTCTCTCTCTGTCTCTCTCTCTCTCTGTCACTCTCTCTCTGTGTCTCTCTCTCTCTGACTCTCTCTCTCTCTCTCTCTCACTCTGTCTCTCTCTCTCTCTGTCTCTCTGTCTCTCTCTCTGTCTCTCTCTCTCCCTCTCTCTCTCTGTCTCTCTCTCTCTCTCACTCTCTGTCTCTCTCTCTCACTCTCTGTCTCTCTCTCTCACTCTCTCTCTCTCTCTCTCTCACTCCCTGTCTCTCTCTCTCCCCTGTAGATTGCTGCGTCCACTGCATCCTTGCTTGTCTCTTCTGTGAGCTGCTGACGTTCTGCGACCTCGTGGTGGACTGCGCCACGTGTGGTGCTGGGGCCGGGGGCCAGGCCTGCTGCTGCTGCGGGTCAGGCGAGGCCTGCGGAGGGGACGAGGACGGCTGCCCCTGCAGTCTGGAGTGCGGGGTGCTGGAGGACTGCTGCGGGTCCTCCGACTGCCTGGAGATCTGCCTGGAGTGTTGTTCCATCTGCTTTACAGCCTGACAGAGCGCCGCAGGGGGCGGGCCTGAGAGCCAGGACACCACCAGGCAATGGTCACCACTTCTCCCGAACCCGCCACCCTCTCCCCTCCACCACACCCTCTCCCTCCCCCTCTCCCTCCCCCCTCCCCCTCCCCATCTCCTAATCCCCCTCCCCATCCCCCTCCCCTCCCCCTCCCCCTCCCCATCCCCCTCCCCCACCCCCCAACTCCTCCCCACCCCCCTCCCCTCCCCCACCCCCTCCCCCTCCCCATCCCCTTCCCCCTCCACCTCACCTCCCCCTCCCCATCTCCCCATCCCCCTCCCCACCTCCCATTCCCCTCTCCTCCCCAACCCCCCTACCCCTCCCCATCTCCTAATCCCCATCCCCATCCCCCTCCCCATCTCCTCATCCCACACCCCCTCCCCTCCCCATCTCCCCATCCCCCTCCCCTCCCCCACCCCCCTCCCCCTCCCCATCCTCTTCCCCCTCCACGTCACCTCCCCCTCCCCATCTCCCCATCCCCCTCCCCACCTCCCATTCCCCTCCCCTCCCCAACCCCCCTACCCCTCCCCATCTCCTAATCCCCATCCCCCTCCCCATCTCCTCATCCCCCACCCCCTCCCCTCCCCATCTCCCCATTCCCCTCCCCTCCCCCACCCACCTCCCCCTCCCCATCTCCTAATCCCCCTCCCCATCCCCCTCCCCACCCCTCCCCTCCCCATCTCTCCATCCCCCTCCCCACCCCCTCCCCTCCTCTTCATCCCCCTCCCCCTCCCCACCCCCTCCCCTCCCCATCTCCTCATCCCCCTCCCCCTCCCCGCCCCCTCCCCCTCCCCATCTCCTAATCCCCCTCCCCATCCCCCTCCCCACCCCCTCCCCTCCCCATCTCTCCATCCCCCTCCCCACCCCTCCCCTCCCCATCTCTTCATCCCCCTCCCCCTCCCCACCCCTCCCCTCCCCATCTCCTCATCCCCCTCCCCCGCCCCCACCCCCTCCCCCTCCCCATCTCCTAATCCCCCTCTCCCATCCCCCTCCCCATCTCTCCATCCCCCTCCCCTCCCCTCCCCTCCCCTCCCCCACCCCCTCCCCCTCCCCATCTCCCCATCCCCCTCCCCTCCCCCACCGTCCTCCCCCTCCCCATCTCCCATCCCCCTCCCCTCCCCTCCCCTCCCCACCCCCTCCCCCTCCCCATCTCCTAATCCTCCTCTCCATCTCCCCATCCCCCTCCCCATCTCCCCATCCCCCTCCCCATCCCCCTCCCCATCTGCCCCTCCCCCTCCCCATCTCTCCATCCCCCTCCCCTCCCCCACCGTCCTCCCCCTCCCCATCTCCCCATCCCCCTCCCCATCCCCCTCCCCATCCCCCTCCCCATCTGCCCATCCCCCTCCCCATCTCTCCATCCCCCTCCCCAGCATAGCGGGTCACAACGTGTTGGCACCGCACCCTGCCCCCCCTCTCCCCCCTCCCCCCACCGCCCCCCCCCCCCGCCACGCCGCTCAGAAACACCTCAGCTCGGACTGTTGACGAGGCCTCTTGAAGAAGATCCACCATCACCTTCTCGACCTTTAGGGATGGGCAATAAATCATAGAATCAGAGAGTGATACAGCACAGGAGGAGGCCGGTCGGCCCATCGTGCCTGTGCCGGCTCTTTGAACGAGCTCTCTAATCAGTCCCACTCCCCCCTGCTCTTTCCCCACAGCCCGGCACATTTCTCCCCTTCAAGTATTTCTCCAATTCCCCCTTTTGAAAGTTACTATTGAATCTGCTCCCACCGCCCTTTCAGGCAGCGCGTTCCAGATCACAACAACTCGCTGCGTAAAAAACATTCTCCTCATCTCCCCTCTGGGTCTTTTACCGATTATCTTCAATCTGTGTCCTCTGGTTACCGACCCTCCTGCCACTGGAAACAGTTTCTCCTTATTTACTCCATCAAAACCCCTCATGATTTTGAACACCTCTATTAAATCTCCCCTTAACCTTCTCTGCTCTAAGGAGAACAACCCCAGCTTCTCCAGTCTCTCCACATCACTGAAGTCCCTCATCCCTGGTACCATTCTGGTCAATATCCCCTTAACCTTCTCTGCTCTAAGGAGAACAACCCCAGCTTCTCCAGTCTCTCCACATCACTGAAGTCCCTCATCCCTGGTACCATTCTGGTCAATCTCCCCTTAACCTTCTCTGCTCTAAGGAGAACAATCCCAGCTTCTCCAGTCTCTCCACATCACTGAAGTCCCTCATCCCCTGGTACCATTCTGGTCAATCTCCTCTTAACCTTCTCTGCTCTAAGGAGAACAACCCCAGCTTCTCCAGTCTCTCCACATCACTGAAGTCCCTCATCCCTGGTACCATTCTGGTCAATATCCCCTTAACCTTCTCTGCTCTAAGGAGAACAACCCCAGCTTCTCCAGTCTCTCCACATCACTGAAGTCCCTCATCCCTGGTACCATTCTGGTCAATCTCCCCTTAACCTTCTCTGCTCTAAGGAGAACAACCCCAGCTTCTCCAGTCTCTCCACATCACTGAAGTCCCTCATCCCTGGTACCATTCTGGTCAATCTCTCCTTAACCTTCTCTGCTCCAAGGAGAACAATCCCAGCTTCTCCAGATTCTCCACATCACTGAAGTCCCTCATCCCTGGTACCATTCTGGTCAATCTCCCCTTAAACTTCCCTTCTCTAAGGAGAACAACCCCAGCTTCTCCAGTCTCTCCACATCACTGAAGTCCCTCATCCCTGGTACCATTCTGGTCAATCTCCCCTTAACCTTCTCTTCTCTAAGGGGAACAATCCCAGCTTCTCCAGTCTCTCCACATCACTGAAGTCCCTCATCCCTGGTACCATTCTGGTCAATCTCCCCTTAACCTTCTCTGCTCTAAGGAGAACAACCCCAGCTTCTCCAGTCTCTCCACATCACTGAAGTCCCTCATCCCTGGTACCATTCTGGTCAATCTCCCCTTAACCTTCTCTTCTCTAAGGGGAACAATCCCAGCTTCTCCAGTCTCTCCACATCACTGAAGTCCCTCATCCCTGGTACCATTCTGGTCAATCTCTCCTTAACCGTCTCTGCTCCAAGGAGAACAATCCCAGCTTCTCCAGTCTCTCCACATCACTGAAGTCCCTCATCCCTGGTACCATTCTGGTCAATCTCTCCTTAACCTTCTCTGCTCCAAGGAGAACAATCCCAGCTTCTCCAGATTCTCCACATCACTGAAGTCCCTCATCCCCGGTACCATTCTGGTCAATCTCCCCTTAACCTTCTCTTCTCTAAGGGGAACAATCCCAGCTTCTCCAGTCTCTCCACATCACTGAAGTCCCTCATCCCTGGTACCATTCTGGTCAATCTCCCCTTAACCTTCTCTGCTCTAAGGAGAACAATCCCAGCTTCTCCAGTCTCTCCACATCACTGAAGTCACTCATCCCCTGGTACCATTCTGGTCAATCTCCCCTTAACCTTCTCTGCTCTAAGGAGAACAACCCCAGCTTCTCCAGTCTCCCCACATCACTGAAGTCCCTCATCCCTGGCACCATTCTGGTCAATCTCCCCTTAACGGTCTCTGCTCCAAGGAGAACAATCCCAGCTTCTCCAGTCTCTCCACGTTACTGAAGCCCCTCATCCCTGGTACCATTCTGGTCAATCTCCCCTTAACCTTCTCTGCTCCAAGGAGAACAATCCCAGCTTCTCCAGTCTCTCCACATCACTGAAGACCCTCATCCCTGGTACCATTCTGGTCAATCTCCCCTTAACCTTCTCTGCTCTAAGGAGAACAATCCCAGCTTCTCCAGATTCTCCACATCACTGAAGTCCCTCATCCCTGGTACCATTCTGGTCAATCTCCCCTTAACCTTCTCTGCTCTAAGGAGAACAATCCCAGCTTCTCCAGTCTCTCCGCATCATTGAAGACCCTCATCCCTGGTACCATTCTGGTCAATCTCCCCTTAAACTTCTCTGCTCTAAGGAGAACAATCCCAGCTTCTCCAGTCTCTCCACATCACTGGCGTGTTTGATGGGGACAGTGTAGAGGAAGCTTTACTCTGGATCTAACCCATGCTGTAACTGCCCTGGGAGTGTTTGATGGGGACAGTGTAGAGGGAGCTTTACTCTTTATCTAACCCGTGCTGTAACTGCCCTGGAAGTGTTTGATGGGGACAGTGAGGAGGGAGCTTTACTCTTTATTTAGCATCTATAAAAGGGGTCCCTGATGGTGAGACTCACTCTATAAAAGGGGTCCCTGATGGTGAGACTCCCTCTATAAAAGGGGTCTGATGGAGAGACTCCCTCTATAAAAGGGGTCTGATGGTGAGACTCCCTCTATAAAAGGGGACCCTGATGGGGAGACTCCCTCTATATAAGGGGTCCCTGATGGGGAGACTCCCTCTATAAAAGGGGTCTGATGGAGAGACTCCCTCTATAAAAGTGGTCCCTGATGGTGAGACTCCCTCTATAAAAGGGGTCTGATGGAGAGACTCCCTCTATAAAAGGGGTCTGATGGTGAGACTCCCTCTATAAAAGGGGACCCTGATGGGGAGACTCCCTCTATAAAAGGGGTCCCTGATGGGGAGACTCCCTCTATAAAAGGGGTCTGATGGGGAGACTCCCTCTATAAAAGGGGTCCCTGATGGGGAGACTCCCTCTATAAAAGGGGTCCCTGATGGGGAGACTCCCTCTATAAAAGGGGTCCCTGATGGGGAGACTCCCTCTATAAAAGGGGTCTGATGGGGAGACTCCCTCTATAAAAGGGGTCTGATGGGGAGACTCCCTCTATAAAAGGGGTCCCTGATGGGGAGACTCCCTCTATAAAAGGGGTCCCTGATGGGGAGACTCCCTCTATAAAAGGGGTCCCTGATGGGGAGACTCTCTCTATAAAAGGGGTCCCTGATGGGGAGACTCCCTCTATAAAAGGGGTCCCTGATGGGGAGACTCCCTCTATAAAAGGGGTCTGATGGGGAGACTCCCTCTATAAAAGGGGTCCCTGATGGGGAGACTCCCTCTATAAAAGGGGTCCCTGATGGGGAGACTCCCTCTATAAAAGGGGTCCCTGATGGGGAGACTCCCTCTATAAAAGGGGTCTGATGGGGAGACTCCCTCTATAAAAGGGGTCCCTGATGGGGAGACTCCCTCTATAAAAGGGGTCCCTGATGGGGAGACTCCCTCTATAAAAGGGGTCCCTGATGGGGAGACTCCCTCTATAAAAGGGGTCTGATGGGGAGACTCCCTCTATAAAAGGGGTCCCTGATGGGGAGACTCCCTCTATAAAAGGGGTCCCTGATGGGGAGACACCCTCTATAAATGGGGTCTGATGGGGAGACTCCCTCTATAAATGGGGTCTGATGGGGAGACTCTCTCTATAAAAGGGGTCTGATGGCGAGACACCCTCTATAAAATGGGTCCCTGATGGGGAGACTCCCTCTATAAAAGGGGTCTGATGGGGAGACTCCCTCTATAAAGGGGTCTGATGGGGAGACTCCCTCTATAAAAGGGGTCCCTGATGGAGAGACTCCCTCTATAAAAGGGGTCCCTGATGGGGAGACTCCCTCTATAAAAGGGGTCTGATGGGGAGACTCCCTCTATAAAAGGGGTCTGATGGGGAGACTCCCTCTATAAAAGGGGTCCCTGATGGTTAGACTCCCTCTATAAAAGGGGTCCCTGATGGGGAGACTCCTTCTATAAAAGGGGTCCCTGATGGGGAGACTCCCTCTATAAAAGGGGTCCCTGATGGGGAGACTCACTCTATAAAAGGGGTCCCTGATGGGGAGACTCCCTCTATAAAAGGGGTCCCTGATGGGGAGACTCACTCTATAAAAGGGGTCCCTGATGGGGAGACTCGCTCTATAAAAGGGGTCCCTGATGGGGAGACTCGCTCTATAAAAGGGGACCCCTTTTACTGGGGTACCACTTAGCTACGATGACCGTGGGCAGTGATGAGGAAGCGGGAGAGACATCAAGCCACCAAACCTTGTCCTCACTTCCCAGCCCCGTCCCGAAATGATCTCACGGCTTATAACGGGGCCTGTTACATTGCGTCATTGCATTAAAAAGAGAAAATGCCGAGAGCACTCAACCGGTCAGGCAGCGTCTGTGGAGACAGAGAGCAGCAGTGTTGACGTTGCAGGTAGTCAGAACTCTCGTCGCTGTTTGCCGATATCGTGTCGTGTCGTGGCGCGAGGCCTGACCGGGCCGTCCAAGCGTTGCTAAGGAAGCGGCCGCCATATTGGAGCCCATTCTGACTCGCACCAATGGCGACACCGTTTAGCAAGCCGAGAGGCCATTGGCCGGAAATGCCAACGGGTTTGAATTCTGGTCTTCCCAGTTGCCCGCTGTCGCTCACACGCTCACTCGCAGACACGTCGAGACAAAGTATTGCCGATGTAAACCGACTTAAAAAAAATGTATGAAGGGACTGGGTTGGTCTCCAATTAACTGTTACTGTACAGAACTGATTTTCCCCTTCTGTGACTCAAGGTGGCCTTTATATTGTACATTTGCTATCTTTCAGTAATAAAATCAGTCTACGTTGCTCTACAATTCCGTTTTGATTCTTTCTTTCGGGATCCTTCGAAGCCTTATCGCGATCAGAATCAGCAGCTTGAGGTTCTTGAGTCTAGTTTGGTGTTGGCACGAGGCAACGGGATGGGTAGGTGTCAGCCGTCAGTGGGCCTCACTCTCCCGCCTCGGAGTCAGAAGGTCGTGGGTTCCAGCCCCCGACACCAGAGACCCGAGCCCCGTAATCCAGGCCCGCACTCTCCCCCGGTGCCAGTACTGAGAGAGCGTCGCTCTGTCAGAGGGTTAGTACTGAGGGAGCGCCGCACTGTCGGAGGGGCAGTACTGAGGGAGCGCCGCACTGTCAGAGGGGCAGTACTGAGGGAGCACTGCACTGTCAGAGGGGCGGTACTGAGGGAGCGCCGCACTGTCGGAGGGGCAGTACTGAGGGAGCGCCGCACTGTCAGAGGGGCGGTACTGAGGGAGCGCCGCACTGTCAGAGGGGTGGTACTGAGGGAGCGCCGCACTGTCGGAGGGGCGGTACTGAGGGTGCGCCACACTGTCGGAGGGGCGGTACTGAGGGAGCGCCGCACTGTCGGAGGGGCGGTACTGAGGGAGCGCCGCACTGTCGGAGGGGCGGTACTGAGGGAGCGCCGCACTGTCGGAGGGGCGGTACTGAGGGAGCGCCGCACTGTCGGAGGGGCGGTACTGAGGGAGCGCCGCACTGTCGGAGGGGCGGTACTGAGGGAGCGCCGCACTGTCGGAGGGGCTGTACTGAGGGAGCGCCGCACTGTCAGAGGGGCGGTACTGAGGGAGCGCCGCACTGTCGGAGGGGCGGTACTGAAGGAGTGCCGCACTGTCGGAGGGGCGGTATTGAGGGTGCGCAGTACTGTCGGAGGGGCTGTACTGAAGGAGTGCCGCACTGCCGGAGGGACGGTACTGAGGGAGCGCCGCACTGTCAGAGGGGCGGTACTGAGGGAGCACCGCACTGTCGGAGGTGCCGTCTTTCGGATGAGACATTAAACCGAGGCCCCGTCTGCCCTCTCAGGTGGACATAAAAGATCCCACGGCCACTATTGGAAGAAGAGCAGGGGGGAGTTCTCCCCGGTGCCATGGGGCCAATATTTATCCCTCAACCAACACATATAACAGCTGATCTGGTCATTTATCACATTGCTGTTTGTGGGAGCTTGCTGTGCGCAAATTGGCTGCTGCGTTTCCTACATTACAACAGTGACCACTCTTCAAAAGAAGTCCTTCATTGGCTGTGAAGCGCTTTGGGACGTCCTGAGGTGGGGAAAGGCGCTGGAGAAATGTGAATTCTTTCTTTCAACATCCATGTTTAGAAACACATTTTTAGATCTCTGAGGTGGGGATGTGGGGTTCCACAGGGGCCAGGGCTTGGGAACCTAATTAATTCAGCTACTTAAAAGTGCTGGATGCAGTAAACAATTGTAAGCCATCAGCATCCTGGGGTGTCACCATCGACCAGAAACTTAACTGGACCAGCCACATAAATACTGTGGCTACAAGAGCAGGTCAGAGGCTGGGAATTCTGCGGCGAGTGTCTCACCTCCTGACTCCCCAAAGCCTTTCCACCATCTACAAGGCACAAGTCAGGAGTGTGATGGAATACTCTTCACTTGCCTGGATGAGTGCAGCTCCAACAACACTCAAGGAGCTCGACACCATCCAGGACAAAGCAGCCCGCTTAATCGGCACCCCATCCACCACCTTAAACATTCACTCCCTCCACCACCGGCGCACCGTGGCTGCAGTGTGTACCATCTACAAAATGCACTGCAGCAACTCGCCAAGGCTTCTTCGGCAGCACCTCCCAAACCCGCGACCTCTTCCACCTAGAAGGACAAGGGCAGCAGGCGCATGGGGAACACCACCACCTCCAAGTTCCCCTCCAAGTCACACACACCATCCTGACTTGGAAATATATCGGCCGTTCCTTCATCGTCGCTGGGTCAAAATCCTGGAACTTCCTCCCTAACAGCGCTGTGGGAGCACCTTCACCACACGGACTGCAGCGGTTCAAGAAGGCGGCTCACCACCACCTTCTCAAGGGCGATTAGGGATGGGCAATAAATGCCGGCCTTGCCAGCGATGCCCACATCACATGAATTAATTTTTAAAAAATTGTGTTTGTGTTAAGTCCTAATAGTATGGCAGAAGGGAAGAGGAACTGATCTCTCTGTGTAGCTGGGCAGACAGGTAGCAACCGCAGTTTAACCCCATGGGAAAATATGCAAGGCAAGTATACAATGAATGGGATAGAATCGGAACTGGTCGAGCTGATGGAGTGGAGAGGGATGGTAGACTTGCCATTAATACATTGAGACAATGCGGTGAAGCTGCAAGAAAGAAGAAATTATCTCCCCGATTTCCATCGCTTCACCATTGGCGACCGCGCCTGGGCCCCCGAGCTCTGGAATTCCCTCCCTAAACCTCTCCGCCTCTCTCTCTCCTCCTTTAAGATGCTCCTTAAAACCAACATCTTTGACCAAGCTTTTGGTCACCAGTCCCTAATATCTCTGTAACGGCTTCAGCGGCACATCCCTCTGCTCGCCGCCTGAGGGTGGTTTTTGAGGCCTTGGTGCACTACTGCCGTGCCTTCTGGGCCCCTCTCCTCACCTGTTTCTCGAGTAATTGTTCTCATCAGAGTAAATTAGGCAAGTTAATAAAGCTGGCTCGGTCCAGTCCCTGTTTTGTCCTGTGATGTGCCTCAATAAATCCGAGACTCAATGTTAGCGGAACAAAACAAGGCTTTTATTAACTTAGAAGGTAACACACAGTGGAGAGGTGTCTTCCATCCAGAGGTCTGCAGTACTGGATGTGAGGCACGCTGAGCCTGCTTACATAGGGGCCAGGGATGGGCGGAGTCCTACACACAATACAATACAAGGTGAGGAAACGGAACTGAGGTAAGGGAAATGAAACTGAAACTAAACCACAGTCACAGGCACAATCACACAGAGAATACAGATGAGTGATTAATGGCATATTTCATCACATCCTGTATGCCTCTGACCTCACCTGTGTCTTGTTAATGTATTTGTCTCCTGTCTCATTTGATTAATTATGTCACGTGACCAGTCTGGCCTGTATTTAAGCTTCCTGTTTCCTGTCCTCTTGGCTCAGTCCTGGATTCGCCTGCCTGCAAGTAGCATCTCTCTCTCTCTCTCTCTCTCTCTCTCTCTCTCTCTCTCTCTCTCTCTCTCGCTCGCTCGCTCGCTCGCTCGCTCTCTCTCTCGCTCTCTCGTGTGTCTCTATGTTTTCGAGTCTCAAGTGAATCTCCTTTCGAGTGTTACCATGTCTCTGTGTTTTCGAGTATCAAGTGAAGCATCTTTCGAGTTCTACCCGGTCTCGAGTCCTTGGATAGGTTTCCTGCACTTGGGTCCACTACCGTAACCCTAGCAAAACGGCCCTGTGACAATCTCCTTATGTGGCTCGGGGTCAAATTGTGTCTGATTTACGCTCCTGTGAAGCACCTTGGGAACGTTTTACTACGTTAAAGGTGCTATATAAATGCACGTTATTGTTGAAAGAAATTCTGGGATGCAAAAACCAGAAAGTTAACATCCCAGTCTCCAGAGTTTATTCCGAGGTTATATTGCGGACTGATCCGATCTCAAGCTGAAAGTTGTGTGCGGGCCTGGGGTTCGTAGTTCAACAGGGATGTACACAAGCACAGGGACCGGCACAAAGCTTCCCAAGTGTACAGGCCATGGGACGGGAGCAGAGCTCAGAGAAAGGTTCCAGTCTTGAAAAAAGGTATTAGGTTGGGTGGAAATCCCATCGAGGGTGAGGTGGATGTTTGACTGGGTGAGTGGGATGTTGGGCTGGGTAAGTCTCACTATCTTGGTCTCTCCTTCTGTCTCCCTCTCTCTCTCACTCACTCTCCCCCTCTCTACCTGTCTCTCTCTCTCTCTATCTATCTCACTCATTATTTCACTCTCTCTCCCTCGCGTTCTGCCTGTCTCACTCCCTCCTTCTCAATCTATCTCTCTCTCACTCTCTCTCCCTCTCCCTCCCTCTCTGTCTCTCTCTCGCTCTCTCCCTCCCTCTCTCTCTTTCTGTCTCTCTCTCTCTCTCCCTCCCTCTCTCTGTCTCTCTCTCTCTCTCTCTCTCTCTCTCTCTCTCTCTCTCTCCCTCTCTCTCCCTCTCTCTCTGTCTCTCTCTCTCTCTCCCTCTCCCTCTCCCCCTCTCTCTCTCTCTACCTCTCTCTACCCCTCTCTCTCCCTCTCCCTCTCCCTCCCTCTACCTCTCTCTCTCCCTCCCTCTACCTCTCTCTCTCCCTCCCTCCCTGTCTCTGTCTCTGGCTCTGTCTCTGTCTCTGTCTCTGTCTCTCTCTCCCTCTCTACCTGTCTGTCTGTCTCTCTCTCTGTCTGTCTGTCTGTCTCTCTCTCTCTCCCTCTCTCTCTGTCTCTCTGTCTGTCTGTCTGTCTGTCTCTCTCTCTGTCTCTCTCTCTCTCTCTCTCCCCTCTCTCTCTCTCTCTCTGTCTCTCTCTCTCTGTCTCTCGCTCTCTCTGTCTCTCTCTCACTCTCTCTCTCTCTCTCTCTGTCTCTCTCTCTCTCTCTCTGTCTCTGTCTCTGTCTCTCTCTGTCTCTGTCTCTCTCTCTGTCTCTGTCTCTGTCTCTCTCTGTCTCTCTCTCTCTCTGTCTCTCTCTCTGTCTCACTGTCTCTCTCTCTCTCTCCTTCCCTCTCTCTTTCCCTCACTCCCTCTTTCACAATTCAAATCGCTTTATTGGCATGATAAGTTACATCTTATGTTGCCAAAGCATCAAAATACATTTATGGTTTAGCACATAAACGCAGTTCTATTCATACAGTGTATAAACAGGTATATCCCTGAGTGTATAAATATACATTCGCATTGTTTATATATATTCTTTTCTTAGTTTACTGGTTGTCCCTCTGTTCATGGCAAGCTGTAACATAGTGTGCCACCAGTGTTACACAGCTTCTCTCCTCTCCCAGTAGGAATGGGAGTTTTTGGTTGTCATTCAGATTTCTGAATTCAGGGCATATTTGTGAGAATTTTTGGTAGAAATTCTCCCTGATGTCCTGATATTTTCCACAGGCTGTGAGGAAGTGCATCTCTGTCTCCACTACTCCCTGACTGCAGTGAGAGCATATCCTGTCTTCTCTTGGCAGCCTGGTCTGCCTGTGTCTGCCTTTTTCGATCGCTAGGCTATGTTCGCTAAGTCTGTACCTTGTCAAGGTTCTTCTCAGTTTGTTATCCTTTACCATGGTCAGGTAATCAGCTATGTTGTATTGTCTGTTTAGGGCCAAGTAGCAATTGAGTTTGCTTTGGGTTTTTGTTGTTTCTGCCCAATATGTCAGATATTTTTCCTTTTGCTTAGCGACGATTGTGTTGGGTCGAATTCTTTGTGTTACCCTGTCACTGTCCTGGGGCTGGTTATTGTTAGTATTGTTAATAGTTACTTCACTGAGTCCCAGGACTAGTTGACTGAGGGTATTCTTCTTTATGGTCAGCTCTTGGCATTTCAGGGCGTCGTAGTGATAGCATTGGGGGTTGCTCATTTGTAGGTGATTCCAAAATTTGGTGGCTCTTTTTTGGATAGTGATTATTAATGGATATTGGCCTAGTTCCGCCCTGCATGCATTGTTTACTGTTTTCCTTTGAGTCCGGAGGATACTTTTACAGAATTCTGCATGTAGGATCTCAATTGGGTGTTTGTCCCATTTTGCGAATTCTTGTTGAGTTAGCGGTCCCCATACCTCACTGCCATAGTTAGTGGTTTGTTCAATTTTGGTTGTTCCGACTGTGAAATTTATTTTGGGTCCCTGATGTTTGGATCTTTGCTGGAACACAAGGACTTTGGTTTTTTGGGGATTTATTGTCAGGGCCCAAGTCTGGCAGTACGACTCCAGCAGGTCCAGGTTCTGCTGTAGACCCTCTTTAGTTGGTGACAGCAGAACCAGGTCGTCTGCATAGAGGAGGAATTTAACCTTGGATTCATATAGGGTGAGGCCGGGTGCTGTGGATTGTTCAAGTAGTTTTGCCAATCCATTTATGTAAATATTAAAGAGTGTCGGTGAGATTGGCGAGCCCTGCGTCACCCCCCGCCCCTGTGGGAAGTATTTTGTTTGTTTGTCTCCAATTTTAATTGCACATTTGTTGTTTGTATACATTGATTTAATTACATCATATGTGTTGTGTATGCAACCTGTTCCACCTTAAGAGAGCTTAAGCCTGTTCCACCTTAAGAGATGTACTACTTTCTCAGGCTGCTGTAGACGTAATACCGGGGGTGAACACACCGGTATATAAGCACTGTGCAGTAATCTTGTATTCAGTGTAGTCCCTACCTCCAACCAGTAAAGACCTGTTTTATTGTTACTGATTAAGTCTGAGTGTTAATTACTTGAACAACTCACAGACTTAACACTGGCGACGAGTCAGGTTCTTACCCTGTGGCAGTTATTCCACGGCGGCTTCGTCCACAGACAGGACGTTGAAGAGAGGTTTCAAATCTCACCACCCCACTGGAAGCGACAGGCATTAGGACCCTGAAGCCTCCATCAGCGACTGAAAACTGGAGGACAGAAGACATCCTGCAGCTTCTTTTTCAACCTCGGTGGTGGGTAAGCCGAGCAGCGTTGGCTGCAAAGACAGGGCTGGGGGAAGTCGGAGGTAGAAGGGCCATCGATCGCAATCCCTGATAAGGGCCGCACTCGGGCTGAAAGGCGCAGCGTCGGCAGACACTGAAGGCGCGAGAGCCGCGGTGAAAAGCGCGGGCCATCGATCGCGGCGGAGATAAGGGCCGCACTCGGGGCTGAAGGGAGACGGCGTCGGGGGACGGATGAAGACCGCCAAGCGCGGGAAAACCGCCATTTTGTGGGCGGAGGACGACGGCAAGAGCGGGAAGCCGCCATCTTGGATAGCAGTAAAAAAAAAAAAATCTGATAAATTGCAAATCTGATAAAGTACTACAATGCCTAAACACGGGAATATTAGCAACTTTGATAGTGACATCGAAGATTGGGCCATATATGTTGAACGAGTTAAAAATTATTGTAAGGCCAATAAAATTCGTGAGGCTGATAAAGCACTAACATTATTAAATTTAATGGGTGCGAAGACATACGGGCAATTGAAACACCTGTTATCACCAGATGAACCGGCGGATAAGACGTTCGATGAGATTGTTACTGTCCTGAAAGATCATCTAAGCCCCACGCCGCTGATGCTAGCGGAACGATTTAAATTTTATGACAGAAGGCAGCTACAGCATGAAAGCAATGCTGAATATTTGCTGGAATTGCGTAAATTAGCGAAATATTGCCAGTTTGGAACAGGACTGACAGATGCACTACGAGACAAATTTGTGTGTGGTTTATTTAAACAGGATACACAAAAGCGACTGCTCGAGGAGAATGAGCTGACGCTTGAGAAGGCGGTCACTATGGCAGCAGCACACGAAGCCGCAGCGAGAGGCACGGCAGTAATGCAGCTACGGTCACCGGAGCTCAGTGCACACAAATTGGGTGTGAGTTCTGGCAAATGTTATCGTTGTGGAAAGACAACGCATGATCAGAACCAGTGTTGGTTTAAAAACCAAGAATGTAGAACTTGTGGTAGGCTTGGACATATAGCTAGAGTATGCAGGTCAGGGAAGAAGACCAGCAACAAGAAGTCACCGCAAGGAAAATACGCAAAAGTACACAAGGTGGCCGAACAGGAGTCCGATTCAGACGCTAGCAGTAATGAACTGGCTGGCTTAAGCAGTATTGAACTGGCTAGCTTAAGGGTACTCAACGTTGGTAAGGGTGCAGACCTCCAGACAATTTGGGTTACTCTTCAGATAGAAGGAGTCCAAGTAAAAATGGAATTGGACACTGGATCGGCATTGTCGGTCATGAATAAGAAAGATTACAGAAGGTTATTCCAACATATTCCCCTACAGGATACGGAGATTATATTGACAACCTACACGGGGCAGAGAGTGTACCCCATCGGGACAATAAAGGTTGCAGTGGCCAACAAGGGCGAAGGAAGTCAAATAATGGACTTATATGTGCTACCGGAGGGAGGTCCACCACTACTAGGCCGGGAGTGGTTTAGAAACATAAATATGGACTGGCATTCGCTAAAAGCCATAAAGAGTGAGAACTCGGTGCAGATAATCAGCCCAGACTCTAGAACTGATGATGGTAAGACCAACCCATGTGCAAAAGACAAAGTTTCAGCACAGAATTCCACTGAGCAACAACAACATAGTTTAACAGAGAATTCTGAGTCTGTCAAGTCTACTGATATGCACATTTTTGAGGGACACTGGGCTCGAACTCAACTCCATTTCAAACTACAACAGCAATTAGAACAAATGATTCGCCGTTTTGAGCAAGAGATGAATGAAATAAAAAAGTTCTTTGTTACAGAGTGGGAGAATCTGGAAAGGCAACAGAAGCAACTGATGGAGAAAATGGAGCAGGAGCACACCAACCATCTGCGCGAGGAGGCCGAACGAATCAAAGCTGATTCAGGTTCTGAAGGTGCGTGCCATAATCTGGTGTCAGAAGAGTTAACGGTCAGCCAACTCCTTCATATGCTGAGGGACAAGACTCTGAAATGGGAAAAACTTGAACACGAGCTGCGATCTTCAAAGGAAAAGGGTTCGGAGCTCTCAAAAGTCATTGAGATGGCTGATGTGACGACACAGACTGAAACGACTGCAACAGAGCAGCCATTGGATGCCAAAAGTACGCTGACTCACGTCAATGTAGAACAACAGACCGCTGAAACAGCTGCTCCGGTGGAGGGATTGCATAGTCCGATCAATCAATCTCCAAAGGAAGTTGAAGTATTAAAATCACAAACGAGGTCACTAGTAAACGACTTGCTGAAAGCCCAGAAAAAGCTGGATGCAGAGGTACACATGAAGAAGTCTCTTCAGGAAAGATATCTGGATTTGGAACAAGAGCTGGCTAACGTCCAGCTGGGTATGGAGGAAGAGAAGGAGGAACTGCGCATGCAGCTGGCAGCTGTGGCAGCTGACAATGGAGCCCAGAGAGTCTCCAAGAAGCAGAAAAGGAAAAGTAAAAACAGAAGATGACCCATCTGAACCATTATCACCTCTACCAGATCACACACGTGGTCCCTCCGAACGGAGCCAAATCAGTTCGGAAGTTCAAGCTGTTAAATCCATGAAAGGACTATTGAATGAGTAACGTGAACCGACTACACCACAGAGATTGAATCTGTGAACTGTTTTCCGCAGAGACTGAATCTGTGATATGTTACGTTAAACATGAAGTTATATATGTATATATGTTATTACGTTATGTTAAATGGGGGGGATGACTATAAAGCTAAGAAGGGAGGAGTGTTGTGTATGTAAACTGTTCCACCTTAAGAGAGCTTAAGCCTGTTCCACCTTAAGAGATGTACTACTTTCTCAGGCTGCTGTAGACGTAATACCGGGGGTGAACACACCGGTATATAAGCACTGTGCAGTAATCTTGTATTCAGTGTAGTCCCTACCTCCAACCAGTAAAGACCTGTTTTATTGTTACTGATTAAGTCTGAGTATTAATTACTTGAACAACTCACGGACTTAACAATATGTTTTCCCTCCTACCCCGCTTTCGATAAGTTTCAGGAATAAACCGTCATGCCAGATGGAGTCGAAAGCCTTCTGGAAATCTACAAAGCATGCGTAGATTTTGCTTTTGTTATGGTGAACGTGTTTGTCAATTAGGGTCTGTAGGGTGAAGATATGATCGGATGTTCAATAGTTTGGCAGGAATCCAATTTGGCTTTTACTCAAGACATTGTGCTCCTCAAGGAAGTTTATAAGTCTTTTGTTTATGATGCTACAGAATACCTTCCCCAGGTTACTGTTTACACAGATGCCTCGATAGTTGTTTGGGTCGATTTTGTCCCCACTTTTGTATATGGGCGTTATGAGTCCTTTGTTCCAGATATCAGGGAAATAACCGACACTCAGAACCAAGTTGAAGAGTTTTAGGATAGCCAGTTTCATTTTGTTGTTTGTGTGTTTAATCATCTCGTTTAGTATGCCGTCTGTCCCGCAGGCTTTTCCTGGTCGCAGGTCCTTGAGTTTTTCAAGAAGTTCTTTTTCTGTTATTATGGCGTCTAGCGGGTTTTGGTTATCTTTTATGGCCATTTCTAGCTTTTCCAGTTTTTTGCATATTTGGTGTTGCTCTGGTCTTAGTGTGTTTTTCTGGTATAATTTTTCAAAGTGGTTTACCCATGTGTCCCCATTTTGAATGGCCAAATCGTCGTGTTGTTTTTTGTGTAGTGTTTTCAAGTTTTCCCAGAAACAATTGGAATCAATGGATTCCTCCATGGAGCTGAGTGTATTCTTAATATATTGCTCTTTTTTGGTTCTGAGTGTGTTTCTGTATTGTGTTAGTGTCTGACAATAAGTAAGGCGTAATTCCTCGTTTTCTGGATGTCTGTGTTTTTGGTTTGATATTTTTCTAAGTTTTTTCCTCATGTTATGGCAATCTCGGTCAAACCATTTTTCATAGTTTTTTGTTTTGGGTTTGTTCTTGCGAGCTTTCAGGTTTGCATTTGTTGCCAAATTATCAAAAATATTGTTTAGTTTAATAACTGCCCGGTTTACACCTTCTTTATTGTGAGTGTATATGTTATCCAGAAAGGTGTCTAAGAGAGCTTGAGTTGATGCATTGCTAATTGTTTTCTGGTATTTTTCCGTGTCGTTTTTGGCCCATCTGTACGATTTTTTGGTGTTGTACAGTTTACTGGGTTGTGTTTCTATGTTGTTTGTTTCTGTCTTTTTGAGGAACATAGTAATTTGACTGTGATCTGATAGTGTTGTTTGTGGTTTGACTGTGAATGCTCTGAAAGAGGATGGGTCTAAGTCTGTAATCATATAGTCTACTGTGTTGCAGCCAAGAGGTGAGCAATAGGTCGATCTTCCTAGGAGGTCTCCTATGAACCTACCATTGACAATGTACAGACCCAGGTTTCGACAGAGCTGTAGTAGCTGTTTTCCGTTGGTATTTGACTGCTTGTCGCAGTTATGCCTGTATGGAAGGGAAGGGATGTCAAAGTGGTTATTCCCGAAAACGTAATTGTTTCCCTGATTATTGGTGAAGTCTGGTTCTTCGCCCGTTCTTGAATTGAGGTCCCCACAGATCAACACGTTCCCCTGGGCCTGGTATTGGATAATTTCCCCCTCCATGTTGGAGAAGGTGTCCTCTTTAAAGTACGGGGAATCGATTGGAGGGATATAAAGTGCACAAATGTAAACATCTTGGGTGTTTGAGATAATCTCCCTCTCAAGTTTGAGCCACATATGGTTTTCGCCCTTTTTTATAAATTTGATGTAATTCTTAAGTTCTGTTTTAAACCAGACCAGTATGCCTCCGGAGTCTCTGCCTTGGGTTACACTTGGTAATTTATTGGAGGGGACCACTAGCTCAGTGTACCCTTGGGGACAGCCAGTGTGTCCTTTTCCTTTATACCAAGTTTCCTGTAAAATGATAATATCTAGATCTTTAGTTTCATCTATGAACTCTGGGGTCCTACTCTTCACTTCTCGCACTGAAGAGTGTAGACCTTGGATATTCCAGGATGAAATATATAAGGATTTCATGTTAAGTTTGATCTTTTACTATGATAGGTTAAAGAGTGGTACGTGTTTGTCGTGTCTAAGTGTGGGGAAAAAAAAGATCACTTCAGTTGTCTATAAAAGTTAATACAATTTGGTTACAGTTCTTTCTATTAATTAGTCCTTGATCCATAAGGCGGAAGTAGATGCTGCTGCACATCTGCTTATTGTCTCTTAATGGATTGTTTCTGTCTGAGGTATTGCGTACGTCCTGTGCATCTCTCCCTCTGTCTGGCTGGGAGCGGTCCTATTCCCCTGTGGGACAGGAGTGGTGCAGGTCTGATATTGTTGTTTTGCATGGGGATCCTCTCTGGTCTCGGTTGGTGTGTTGGTGGTCTTTGTAGTGGTCCTGATATGTACCCCGCTGATCTCTGGTGGTCGGGGGGGGGGGGTCCTCTTGGAGTCTGGGTATGGACCCGGTTAAAAGCGACGTCCTTCAGGGCTTTAGCAAAGATCGATATTCTTTGCCACGTGTCCATATGATCTACTAGCCTTTAGGATGGATGTGAATGTTTACAATCTTCCTGCACTAACCCCGGGATGAATATTCACAGGTAAACCACCTCACACTTTCTGCACAAATCATTAACACGCCAATACTGCATGAGGTGGAAAACACCGCCATCAGATCCAACTGCACGGTACAGTGACCGTAAGGTAGAATTCGAGACAGGAAAACACCATCAGGGACCCCTTTTATAGAGGGAGTCTCCCCATCAGACCCCTTTTATAGAGGGAGTCTCCCCATCAGGGACCCCTTTTATAGAGGGAGTCTCCCCATCAGAGACCCCCTTTATAGAGGGAGTCTCCCCATCAGAGACCCCCTTTATAGAGGGAGTCTCCCCATCAGGGACCCCTTTTATAGAGAGAGTCTCCCCATCAGGGACCCCTTTTATAGAGGGAGTCTCCCCATCAGGGACCCCTTTTATAGAGGGAGTCTCCCCATCAGACCCCTTTTATAGAGGGAGTCTCCCCATCAGAGACCCCTTTTATAGAGGGAGTCTCCCCATCAGACCCCTTTTATAGAGGGAGTCTCCCCATCAGGGACCCCTTTTATAGAGGGAGTCTCCCCATCAGACCCCTTTTATAGAGGGAGTCTCCCCATCAGGGACCCCTTTTATAGAGGGAGTCTCCCCATCAGGGACCCCTTTTATAGAGGGAGTCTCCCCATCAGGGACCCCTTTTATAGAGGGAGTCTCCCCATCAGGGACCCCTTTTATAGAGGGAGTCTCCCCATCAGGGACCCCTTTTATAGAGGGAGTCTCCCCATCAGGGACCCCTTTTATAGAGGGAGTCTCCCCATCAGGGACCCCTTTTATAGAGGGAGTCTCTCCATCAGGGACCCCTTTTATAGAGGGAGTCTCCCCATCAGACCCCTTTTATAGAGGGAGTCTCCCCATCAGGGACCCCTTTTATAGAGGGAGTCTCTCCATCAGGGACCCCTTTTATAGAGGGAGTCTCCCCATCAGGGGCCCCTTTTATAGAGGGAGTCTCCCCATCAGGGACCCCTTTTATAGAGGGAGTCTCCCCATCAGACCCCTTTTATAGAGGGAGTCTCCCCATCAGGGGCCCCTTTTATAGAGGGAGTCTCCCCATCAGGGACCCCTTTTATAGAGGGAGTCTCCCCATCAGACCCCTTTTATAGAGGGTGTCTCCCCATCAGGGACCCCTTTTATAGAGAGAGTCTCACCATCAGGGACCCCTTTTATAGAGGGAGTCTCCCCATCAGGGACCCCTTTTATAGAGGGAGTCTCCCCATCAGGGACCCCTTTTATAGAGGGAGTCTCCCCATCAGACCCCTTTTATAGAGGGAGTCTCCCCATCAGACCCCTTTTATAGAGGGAGTCTCCCCATCAGGGACCCCTTTCAGTGACAGGGTAACACAAAGAATTCGACCCAACACAATCGTCGCTAAGCAAAAGGAAAAATATCTGTCATATTGGGCAGAAACAACAAAAACCCAAAGCAAACTCAATTGCTACTTGGCCCTAAACAGACAATACAACATAGCTGATTACCTGACCATGGTAAAGGATAACAAACTGAGAAGAACCTTGACAAGGTACAGACTTAGCGAACATAGCCTAGCGATCGAAAAAGGCAGACACAGGCAGACCAGGCTGCCAAGAGAAGACAGGATATGCTCTCACTGCAGTCAGGGAGTGGTGGAGACAGAGATGCACTTCCTCACAGCCTGTGGAAAATATCAGGGCATCAGAGAGAATTTCTATCAAAAATTCTCACAAATATGCCCTGAATTCAGAAATCTGACTGACAACCAAAAACTCCCATTCCTACTGGGGGAGGAGAGAAGCTGTGTAACACTGGCGGCGCACTATGTTACAGCTTGCCATGAACAGAGGGACAACCAGTAAACTAAGACAAGAATATATATAAACAAGGCGAAAATATATTTATAAACTCAGGGATATACCTGTTTATACACTGTATGAATGGAACCGCGTTTATGTGTTCAACCATAAATGTATTTTGATGCTTTGGCAACATAAGATGTACCTTATCATGCCAATAAAGCGATTTGTATTGTATTGTATTGTATAGAGGGAGTCTCCCCATCAGACCCCTTTTATAGAGGGAGTCTCCCCATCAGGGACCCCTTTTATAGAGAGAGTCTCCCCATCAGACCCCTTTTATAGAGAGAGTCTCCCCATCAGGGACCCCTTTTATAGAGGGAGTCTCCCCATCAGACCCCTTTTATAGAGGGAGTCTCCCCATCAGGGACCCCTTTTATAGAGGGAGTCTCCCCATCTGGGACCCCTTTTATAGAGGGAGTCTCCCCATCAGAGACCCGTTTTATAGAGGGAGTCGCCCCATCAGGGACCCCTTTTATAGAGGGAGTCTCTCCATCAGGGACCCCTTTTATCGAGGGAGTCTCCCCGTCAGGGACCCCTTTTATAGAGGGAGTCTCCCCATCAGGGACCTCTTTTATAGAGGGAGTCTCCCCATCAGGGACCCCTTTTATAGAGAGAGTCTCACCATCAGAGACCCCTTTTATAGAGGGAGTCTCCCCATCAGGGACCCCTTTTATAGAGGGAGTCTCCCCATCAGGGACCCCTTTTATAGAGGGAGTCTCCCCATCAGACCCCTTTTATAGAGGGAGTCTCCCCATCAGAGACCCCTTTTATAGAGGGAGTCTCCCTATCAGGGACCCCTTTTATAGAGGGAGTCTCCCCATCAGGGACCCCTTTTATAGAGAGAGTCTCCCCATCAGAGACCCCTTTTATAGAGGGAGTCTCCCCATCAGAGACCCCTTTTATAGAGGGAGTCTCCCCATCAGGGGCCCCTTTTATAGAGAGAGTCTCCCCATCAGGGACCCCTTTTATAGAGGGAGTCTCCCCATCAGGGACTCCTTTAAAAGAGGGAGTCTCCCCATCAGACCCCTTTTATAGAGGGAGTCTCCCCATCAGACCCCTTTTATAGAGGGAGCCTCCCCATCAGGGACCCCTTTTATAGAGGGAGTCTCCCCATCAGAGACCCCTTTTATAGAGGGAGTCTCCCCATCAGGGACCCCTTTTATAGAGGGAGTCTCACCATCAGGGACCCCTTTTATAGAGGGAGTCTCCCCATCAGGGACCCCTTTTGTAGAGGGAGTCTCCCCATCAGAGACCCCTTTTATAGAGGGAGTCTCCCCATCAGGGACCCCTTTTATAGAGAGAGTCTCACCATCAGAGACCCCTTTTATAGAGGGAGTCTCCCCATCAGACCCCTTTTATAGAGGGAGTCTCCCCATCAGAGACCCCTTTTATAGAGGGAGTCTCCCTATCAGGGACCCCTTTTATAGAGCGAGTCTCCCCATCAGGGACCCCTTTTATAGAGGGAGTCTCCCCATCAGGGGCCCCTTTTATAGAGGGAGTCTCCCCATCAGAGACCCCTTTTATAGAGAGAGTCTCCCCGTCAGAGACCCCTTTTATAGAGGGAGTCTCCCCATCAGAGACCCCTTTTATAGAGGGAGTCTCCCCATCAGGGACCCCTTTTATAGAGAGAGTCTCCCCATCAGGGACCCCTTTTATAGAGGGAGTCTCCCCATCAGGGACTCCTTTTATAGAGGGAGTCTCCCCATCAGGGACCCCTTTTATAGAGGGAGTCTCCCCATCAGGGACTCCTTTTATAGAGGGAGTCTCCCCATCAGACCCCTTTTATAGAGGGAGTCTCCCCATCAGGGACCCCTTTTATAGAGGGAGTCTCTCCATCAGGGACCCCTTTTATAGAGAGAGTCTCCCCATCAGAGACCCCTTTTATAGAGGGAGTCTCCCCATCAGACCCCTTTTATAGAGGGAGTCTCCCCATCAGGGACCCCTTTTATAGAGGGAGTCTCCCCATCAGGGACCCCTTTTATAGAGGGAGTCTCTCCATCAGACCCCTTTTATCGAGCGAGTCTCCCCATCAGGGACCCCTTTTATAGAGGGAGTCTCACCATCAGAGACCCCTTTTATAGAGGGAGTCTCCCCATCAGGGACCCCTTTTATAGAGGGAGTCTCACCATCAGAGACCCCTTTTATAGAGGGAGTCTCCCCATCAGACCCCTTTTATAGAGGGAGTCTCCCCATCAGACCCCTTTTATAGAGGGAGTCTCCCCATCAGGGACCCCTTTTATAGAGGGAGTCTCCCCATCTGGGACCCCTTTTATAGAGGGAGTCTCCCCATCAGAGACCCGTTTTATAGAGGGAGTCGCCCCATCAGGGACCCCTTTTATAGAGGGAGTCTCTCCATCAGGGACCCCTTTTATCGAGGGAGTCTCCCCGTCAGGGACCCCTTTTATAGAGGGAGTCTCCCCATCAGGGACCTCTTTTATAGAGGGAGTCTCCCCATCAGGGACCCCTTTTATAGAGAGAGTCTCACCATCAGAGACCCCTTTTATAGAGGGAGTCTCCCCATCAGGGACCCCTTTTATAGAGGGAGTCTCCCCATCAGGGACCCCTTTTATAGAGGGAGTCTCCCCATCAGACCCCTTTTATAGAGGGAGTCTCCCCATCAGAGACCCCTTTTATAGAGGGAGTCTCCCTATCAGGGACCCCTTTTATAGAGGGAGTCTCCCCATCAGGGACCCCTTTTATAGAGAGAGTCTCCCCATCAGAGACCCCTTTTATAGAGGGAGTCTCCCCATCAGAGACCCCTTTTATAGAGGGAGTCTCCCCATCAGGGGCCCCTTTTATAGAGAGAGTCTCCCCATCAGGGACCCCTTTTATAGAGGGAGTCTCCCCATCAGGGACTCCTTTAAAAGAGGGAGTCTCCCCATCAGACCCCTTTTATAGAGGGAGTCTCCCCATCAGACCCCTTTTATAGAGGGAGCCTCCCCATCAGGGACCCCTTTTATAGAGGGAGTCTCCCCATCAGAGACCCCTTTTATAGAGGGAGTCTCCCCATCAGGGACCCCTTTTATAGAGGGAGTCTCACCATCAGGGACCCCTTTTATAGAGGGAGTCTCCCCATCAGGGACCCCTTTTGTAGAGGGAGTCTCCCCATCAGAGACCCCTTTTATAGAGGGAGTCTCCCCATCAGGGACCCCTTTTATAGAGGGAGTCTCCCCATCAGGGACCCCTTTTATAGAGGGAGTCTCCCCATCAGAGACCCCTTTTATAGAGGGAGTCTCCCCATCAGGGACCCCTTTTATAGAGGGAGTCTCCCCATCAGGGACCCCTTTTATAGAGGGAGTCTCCCCATCAGAGACCCCTTTTATAGAGGGAGTCTCCCCATCAGAGACCCCTTTTATAGAGGGAGTCTCCCCATCAGGGACCCCTTTTATAGAGGGAGTCTCCCCATCAGGGACCCCTTTTATAGAGGGAGTCTCACCATCAGAGACCCCTTTTATAGAGGGAGTCTCCCCATCAGACCCCTTTTATAGAGGGAGTCTCCCCATCAGAGACCCCTTTTATAGAGCGAGTCTCCCCATCAGGGACCCCTTTTATAGAGGGAGTCTCCCCATCAGGGACCCCTTTTATAGAGGGAGTCTCCCCATCAGAGACCCCTTTTATAGAGAGAGTCTCCCCGTCAGAGACCCCTTTTATAGAGGGAGTCTCCCCATCAGAGACCCCTTTTATAGAGGGAGTCTCCCCATCAGGGACCCCTTTTATAGAGAGAGTCTCCCCATCAGGGACCCCTTTTATAGAGGGAGTCTCCCCATCAGGGACTCCTTTTATAGAGGGAGTCTCCCCATCAGGGACCCCTTTTATAGAGGGAGTCTCCCCATCAGGGACTCCTTTTATAGAGGGAGTCTCCCCATCAGACCCCTTTTATAGAGGGAGTCTCCCCATCAGGGACCCCTTTTATAGAGGGAGTCTCTCCATCAGGGACCCCTTTTATAGAGAGAGTCTCCCCATCAGAGACCCCTTTTATAGAGGGAGTCTCCCCATCAGACCCCTTTTATAGAGGGAGTCTCCCCATCAGGGACCCCTTTTATAGAGGGAGTCTCCCCATCAGGGACCCCTTTTATAGAGGGAGTCTCTCCATCAGACCCCTTTTATCGAGCGAGTCTCCCCATCAGGGACCCCTTTTATAGAGGGAGTCTCACCATCAGAGACCCCTTTTATAGAGGGAGTCTCCCCATCAGGGACCCCTTTTATAGAGGGAGTCTCACCATCAGAGACCCCTTTTATAGAGGGAGTCTCCCCATCAGACCCCTTTTATAGAGGGAGTCTCTCCATCAGACCCCTTTTATAGAGCGAGTCTCCCCATCAGGGACCCCTTTTATAGAGCGAGTCTCCCCATCAGGAACCCCTTTTATAGAGGGAGTCTCCCCATCAGGGACCCCTTTTATAGAGGGAGTCTCCCCATCAGGGACCCCTTTTATAGAGCGAGTCTCCCCATCAGGGACCCCTTTTATAGAGGGAGTCTCCCCATCAGGGATCCCTTTTATGGAGGGAGTCTCCCCATCAGGGACCCCTTTTATAGAGGGAGTCTCCCCATCAGGGACCCCTTTTATAGAGGGAGTCTCCCCATCAGGGACCCCTTTTATAGCGAGAGTCTCCCCATCAGGGACCCCTTTTATAGAGGGAGTCTCCCCATCAGACCCCTTTTATTGAGGGAGTCGCTCCATCAGGGACCCCTTTTATTGAGGGAGTCTCCCCATCAGGGACCCCTTTTATAGAGGGAGTCTCCCCACCAGGGACCCCTTTTATAGAGGGAGTCTCCCCATCAGACCCCTTTTATAGAGGGAGTCTCCCCATCAGACCCCTTTTATAGAGGGAGTCTCCCCATCAGGGACCCCTTTTATAGAGGGAGTCTCCGCATCAGGGACCCCTTTTATAGAGGGAGTCTCCCCATCAGGGACCCCTTTTATAGAGGGAGTCTCCCCATCAGACCCCTTTTATAGAGGGAGTCTCCCCATCAGACCCCTTTTATTGAGGGAGTCGCTCCATCAGGGACCCCTTTTATTGAGGGAGTCTCCCCATCAGGGACCCCTTTTATAGAGGGAGTCTCCCCACCAGGGACCCCTTTTATAGAGGGAGTCTCCCCATCAGACCCCTTTTATAGAGGGAGTCTCCCCATCAGGGACCCCTTTTATAGAGGGAGTCTCCCCATCAGGGACCCCTTTTATAGAGGGAGTCTCCCCACCAGGGATCCCTTTTATAGAGAGAGTCTCCCCATCATGGACACCTTTTATAGAGGGAGTCTCCCCATCAGACCCCTTTTACAGAGGGAGTCTCCCCATCAGGGACCCCTTTTACAGAGGGAGTCTCCCCATCAGGGACCCCTTTTATAGAGGGAGTCTCCCCATCAGGGACCCCTTTTATAGAGGGAGTCTCCCCATCAGGGACCCCTTTTATAGAGGGAGTCTCCCCATCAGGGACCCCTTTTATAGAGGGAGTCTCCCCATCAGACCCCTTTTATAGAGGGAGTCTCCCCATCAGGGACCCCTTTTATAGAGGGAGTCTCCCCATCAGGGACCCCTTTTATAGAGGGCGTCTCCCCATCAGGGACCCCTTTTATAGAGGGAGTCTCCCCATCAGACCCCTTTTATAGAGGGAGTCTCCCCATCAGAGACCCCTTTTATAGAGGGAGTCTCCCCATCAGGGACCCCTTTTATAGAGGGAGTCTCTCCATCAGGGACCCCTTTTATAGAGGGAGTCTCCCCATCAGGGACCCCTTTTATAGAGGGAGTCTCCCCATCAGGGACCCCTTTTATAGAGAGAGTCTCCCCATCAGGGACCCCTTTTATAGAGAGAGAGTCTCCCCATCAGGGACCCCCTTTATAGAGGGAGTCTCCCCATCAGGGATATGATTTGCTCAGGTGTCAGCCATCCACTAGTTCTTTGCCTCCCACCCCCCGCCCAAGAGGGCATTTGTCATGTGTGAACTAGGTAGTGAATATTTGCTGGCTATTCAAGCATGAGGGGAAACACAGTTGAGCTGGATGTTGTCCCCATCTCGACTCTACTCATCACCAGCAGGGGATAGTGATCAGGGGCAACACCCCTGGCTGATTCATACCTCGGGGAGGGGGTAATTGGGGGGGGGGTGAGGGGAGTGGGTTTATTGGGAGCGAGAGGAGGGTGAGAGGGTTTAGTGAGGGCTGGGGGGAGGAGGAGAGGGGGGGGTGGGGGAGCGGGGAGGGGATGCGGGGAAAGGGGGAGTTAGAGGGAGTGGGGGGGTGAGTGGGGAGTGGGAGCAGGGAGGGGCGGGTTGGTATGGTGAGCGGGAGCAGTAGCAGGGTTGGTGAGAGCGGGGAGGGGGAGTGGGGAGGTAGCGGGAGTTGGGAGGGGGAGGGAGTCAGGAGGGGGCCCTCTCCGAACCCGAAGCGCGAGTCACTCCGGACGCGGGCTGGTTCGAACAGGCTGGCGCCGGCGCTGCAGCGAGGAATTTCTTTTTGCCGTGCTTTTCAAGGCGTCCCCAGGAGAGCTCTCTGAGGGAACTGGCAGCCCTCGCCTCCCAGTAGGGCAATGAGAGGAAGCCTGCAGCCCAGTAAAAGCAGTGTCTGGACCCGAGTCAGGAATCCGAACGGATTCTCAGCAGACAAAAGGAAAAACACAGAAAGAAACGTGTCAGCGATAAACCCGCCACTCGGCCTCACAGATTGTGACGTTAGAAGCCATGACCCCTTTTTGCAGCAGAGGCAGTCATGTTCCGGAGGCTCCTCGGCAATCGACCAACAAGTTATTCCCGGTGGAGAATACCTGATCAGTTTAATACTTAAAGCTGTTCATCACACCAGCTCATTACGTCAATTCTACAGCTTAGAAACAGGCCATTCGGCCCCTCAGAACTGCTGTTTTCTCAGTGGGTCTCACTCCCTCGCCACAGAGTCAGAAGGTTGTGGGTTCAAGTCCCACTCCGGAGACTTGAGCACAAAAATCTTGCAGTACTGAGGGAGTGCCGCACTGTCGGAGGGGCGGTACTGAGGGAGCGCCGCACTGTCGGAGGGGCGGTACTGAGGGAGCGCCGCACTGTCGGAGGGGCAGTACTGAGGGAGCGCCGCACTGTCGGAGGGGCAGTACTGAGGGAGCGCCGCACTGTCGGAGGGGCGGTACTGAGGGAGCGCCGCACTGTCGGAGGGGCGGTACTGAGGGAGCGCCGCACTGTCGGAGGGGCGGTACTGAGGGAGCGCCGCACTGTCGGAGGGGCGGTACTGAGGGAGCGCCGCACTGTCGGAGGGGCGGTACTGAGGGAGCGCCGCACTGTCGGAGGGGCGGTACTGAGGGAGCGCCGCACTGTCGGAGGGGCGGTACTGAGGGAGCGCCGCACTGTCGGAGGGGCGGTACTGAGGGAGCGCCGCACTGTCGGAGGGGCGGTACTGAGGGAGCGCCGCACTGTCGGAGGGGCGGTACTGAGGGAGCGCCGCACTGTCGGAGGGGCGGTACTGAGGGAGCGCCGCACTGTCGGAGGGGCGGTACTGAGGGAGCGCCGCACTGTCGGAGGGGCGGTACTGAGAGAGCGCCGCACTGTCGGAGGGGCGTACTGAGGGAGCGCCGCACTGTCGGAGGGGCGGTACTGAGGGAGCGCCGCACTGTCGGAGGGGCGGTACTGAGGGAGCGCCGCACTGTCGGAGGGGCGGTACTGAGGGAGCGCCGTACTGTCGGAGGGGCGGTACTGAGGGAGCGCCGCAATGTCGGAGGGGCGGTACTGAGGGAGCGCCGCACTGTCGGAGGGGCGGTACTGAGGGAGCGCCGCACTGTCGGAGGGGCGGTACTGAGGGAGCGCCGCACTGTCGGAGGGGCGGTACTGAGGGAGCGCTGCACTGTCGGAGGGGCGGTACTGAGGGAGCGCCGCACTGTCGGAGGGGCGGTACTGAGGGAGCGCCGCACGGTCGGAGGGGCGGTACTGAGGGAACGCCGCACTGTCGGAGGGGCGGTACTGAGGGAGCGCCGCACTGTCGGAGGGGCGGTACTGAGGGAGTGCCGCACTGTCGGAGGGTGGTACTGAGGGAGCGCCGCACTGTCGGAGGGGCGGTACTGAGGGAGCGCCGCACTGTCAGAGGGGCGGTACTGAGAGAGCGCCGCACTGTCGGAGGGGCGTACTGAGGGAGCGCCGCACTGTCGGAGGGGCGGTACTGAGGGAGCGCCGCACTGTCGGAGGGGCGGTACTGAGGGAGCGCCGGACTGTTGGAGGGGCGGTACTTAGGGAGCGCCGCACTGTCGGAGGGGCGGTACTGAGGGAGCGCCGCACTGTCGGAGGGGCGGTACTGAGGGAGCGCCGCACTGTCGGAGGGGCGGTACTGAGGGAGCGCCGCACTGTCGGAGGGGCAGTACTGAGGGAGCGCCGGACTGTCGGAGGTGCCGTCTTTTGGATGAGACATTAAATCGAGGCCCCGTCTGCCCTCTCAGACAAACATCCCATGGCACTATTTCGCAGAAGAGCAGGGGGGAGTTATCCCCGGTGTCCTGGGGCCAATATTTATCCCTCAACCAACATCACTAAAACAGATGATCCGGTCATTATCACATTGCTGTTTGTGGGAGCTTGCTGTGCGCAAATTGGCTGCCACGTTTCCTACATAACAACAGTGACCACACTTCAAAAAAAGCTACTTCATTGGCTGAGAAGCACTTTGCGACGTCCGGTGGCCATGAAAGGCGCTAGAGAAATGCAAATCTTTCTTTCTAACAAGCAATGCTAGAAAGGCACCTCTTCCACCCAACAGTCCTCGCCTTCCTTTAGCTGCCGGGTTTCCCGAGGCCTGGAAAACCCGGCCGGCCAGTGTTAAACCTGGAAGAGAGATACATTTCTGAGGCCCGTGGCCTCACTGAAATATTCAAATGAGCAACCCGCCTCCTGGGAGCGTATCGGTCGCCCACTCCGCCCCCCGCACCCAAGCTGGCCCGCCGCCATCAGAACCGGAAGTGTGGAGGCGGATTACATAGAAACATAGAAGATAGGAGCAGGAGTAGGCCATTCGGCCCCTCGAGCCTGCTCCGTCATTCAATGAGATCATGGCTGATCATCCAAACTCAGTACCCTGTCCCTGCCTTCTCCCCATATCCCTTGATCCCTTTAGCCTTAAGAAATATATCTAACTCCTTCTTGAATATATTTAATGAATTGGCCTCAACTGCCTTTTGTGGTAGAGAATTCCACAGGTTCACCACTCTCTGGGTGAAGAAATTCCTCCTCATCTCTGTCCTAAATGGCCTACCCCTTATCCTTAGACTGTGACCCCTGGTTCTGGACTCCCCCGCCATCGGGAACATCCTTCCTGCATCTAGTCTGTCTAGTCCTGTTAGAATTTTATAAGTTTCAATGAGATCCCCTCTCATTCTTCTAAACTCTGGCGAGTACAAGCCCAATCGACCCAATCTCACCTCATACATCGTTCCTGCCATCCCAGGTATCAGCCTGGTGAATCTTCGCTGCACTCCCTCCATGGCAAGAACATCCTTCCTCAGATAAGGCGACCAAAACTGCACACAATACTCAAGGTGTGGTCTCACCAAGACATCCTTGCTCCAGTACTCGAATCCAATACTTGGGCTCGGGTTTGAGAGTTTCAACATTTTGACCTCCCGTGCGTCCGCCCAACTTCAGGCCTAGCATTGGGCGAAACCCGCCCAGGGCGTATTATGTTCATTAATAAATAGACATTCTTATTATGAACACAGCTAGCTTTTGCTAGACACTTTATTGAGCACATGTGGGCTAGGTACAGTATCTGTAGAGGCATCCATCTTGACTGCTGCCTTGTGGGTAGCCTAGTGCCTCATGGGTAATGTAGTCTTAATATACATACAGCTGGGTGGTGTAGTCTTATATACATACAGCTATAGACAGCTCTACACAGCTCTAAGGCTCCACCTAGTGTCCACTATAGAATGACATGTTATTGATCATTACAGGGCGCGAGGCTCAAAACGGGGCGCCAACGAGCTGGCGGGATTCTGCCCCGCCAGCCAGGGGCAGTTTTTGCCCCCATTGTCTCGCGCTGCCAGTGGACAGACACACAACCGGAATAGGCGGAGTCTCTCTTTATTTTGAAAAAAATATGCTGGCTGAAGTTTGAAACCTGATGTTTGAGACCACAACTTCACCTGAATACCCCCCCGAGCTGAGGACCAGCGCGATGTTCTGGAGATGTCGGTCAGGCTGGTGTTTCTGCCCGTCCCTAGTTTGGCCTGGCGGGCATTAAGAGTTTAAAAAAATTTGTTTATGGGATCTGGTGTAGATGGTCCACACTGCAGCCACGGTGCGCCGGTGGTGGAGGGAGTGAATGTTTAAGGTGGTGGATGGGGTGCCGATCAAGCGGGCTGCTTTGTCCTGAATGGTGTCGAGCTTCTTGAGTGTTGTTGGAGCTGCAACTCATCCAGGCAAGTGGAGAGTATTCCATCACACTCCTGACTTGTGCCTTGTAGATGGTGGAAAGGCTTTGGGGAGTCAGGAGCTGAGACACTCGCCGCAGAATACCCAACCTCTGACCTGCTCTTGTTGCCACAGTATTTATGTGGCTGGTCCAGTTAAGTTTCTGGTCAATGGTGACCCCCCCCAGGATGTTGATGGTGGGGGATTCAGTGATGGTAATGCTGTTGAATGTCAAGGGGTGGTGGTTAGACTCTCGCTTGTTGGAGATAGTCAGTGCCTGGCACTTGTGAGGTGCGAATGTTACCTGCCACTTATCAGCCCAAGCCTGAACGTCATCCAGGTCTTGTTGCATGCGGGCATGGGCTGCTTCATTATCTGAGGAGTTGTGAATGATGCTGAACACTGTGCAGTCATCAGCGAACATCCCCATTTCTGACCTTATGTTGGAGGGAAGATCATTGATGAAGCAGCTGAAGATGGTTGGGCCTAGGACACTGCCCTGAGGAACTCCTGCAGCGATGTCCTGGGGCAGAGATGATTGACCTGAAACCACCACAACCATCTTCCTTTGTGCTAGGCTGGTCAAGCGGGTAGCGCGGCACCGAAGGCATGTGTAGGCCCAGACCGTGTCAGGCCACCCTTGCCTGGCGGACAGTTGACCGGGTTTATTGAGTTCAACATCGCCGACAGCACTGAGGGAGCGGCGCACTGTCGGAGGGGCGGTACTGAGGGAGTGGCGCACTGTCGGAGGGGCAGTGCTGAGGGAGCGCCGCACTGTTGGAGGGGCAGTACTGAGGGAGCGCTGCACTGTCGGAGGGGCGGTACTGATGGAGCGCTGCACTGTCGGAGAGGCAGTACTGAGGGAGCGCTGCACTGTCGGAGGGGCGGTACTGAGGGAGCGCCACACTGTTGGAGGGGCAGTACAGAGGGAGCGCTGCACTGTCGGAGGGGCAGTACTGAGAGAGCGCCGCATTGTCGGAGAGGCAGTACTGAGGGAGCGCTGCAGTGTCGGAGGGGTGGTACTGAGGGAGTGCCACACTGTCGGAGGGGCAGTACAGAGGGAGCGCCGCACTGTCAGAGGGGCGGTACTGAGGGAGCGCCGCACTGTCGGAGGGGCAGTACAGAGGCAGCGCCGCACTGTCGGAGGGGCGGTACTGAGGGAGCGCCGCACTGTCGGAGGGGCAGTACTGAGGGAGTGGCGCACTGTCGGAGGGGCGGTACTGAGGGAGTGGCGCACTGTCGGAGGGGCAGTGCTGAGGGAGCGCCGCACTGTCGGAGGGGCAGTACTGAGGGAGCGCTGCACTGTCGTAGGGGCAGTACTGAGAGAGCGCCGCACTGTCGGAGGGGCGGTACTGACAGAGCGCCGCACTGTCGGAGGGGCAGTACTGAGGGAGTGCTGCACTGTCGGAGGGGCGGTACTGAGGGAGCACCACACTGTTGGAGGGGCAGTGATGAGGGAGCGCCGCACTGTCGGAGGGGCGGTACTGAGGGAGCGCAGGACTGTCGGAGGGGCGGTACTGAGGGAGTGCCGCATGGTCGGAGGGGCAGTACTGAGGGAGCGCCGCACTGTCGGAGGGGCAGTACTGAGGGAGCTCCCCACTGTTGGAGGGGCAGTACTGAGGGAGCTCAAGCTACATTGATTCAACCGACAGCCCCCACCCCCCCGCCCCGTCTGAGTCATACACACCATCCCGAATTGGCCGTTCCTTCATCGTCGCTGGGCCGAAACCCTGGAACTCCCTCCCCAACAGCACCTTCACCGCACGGACTGCAGCGGTTCAAGAAGGCGGCTCACCACCACCTTCTCAACAACAGCAACTTGCATTTAACCAGCGCCTTTAACGTAGTAAATAGTCCCAACGTGCTTCAGAGGAGCGTAAATCAGACAAAATTTGACCCCGAGCCACATAAGGAGATATTAGGGACAGGTGACCAAAGCTGGGTCACAGAGGTTGGTTTTAAGGAGCGTCTTAAAGGAGGAGAGAGAGAGGCGGAGAGGTTTAGGGAGGGAATTCCAGAGCTCGGGGCCCTGGCGCGGTCGCCAATGGTGGAGCGATGGAAATCGGGGGGGGACGCGCGAGAGGCCGGAATTGGAGGAGCGCGGAGATCTCGGAGGGTTGAAGGGGCTGGAGGAGATTATAGAGATAGCGGGGCGGGGGGGCGGCGAGGAGGCCACGGAGGGATTTGAAAACGAGGATGAAGAATTTTAAACTCAAGGGGTAACGAGGGGAATGGGTGACAAATGTCGGCCTTGCCAGCGACGCCCACATCCTAAGAATGCGCACAAAGCAAAAGAATTGCAAGCTGCTGATATTCGAAAGTTGTTTTTTTCTTTAAATTATGTTTTTTCAGGATGAATTTACTCCTGTCCCGTCACCTTTATTCCCTTTATAATTTATAGCTTCCACCCGGCCCCACGGGACTTGGCTAAATGCGCCTGATTTATTGGCACCAAGGCTGGCCTTCCCTGTTTGACATGTCAACAGGCCTCAAAAGCCTGGGCTTGGGCCTACTAGATTTGGCAGCGGGCCGCACCGGGTTGCCGTGGCAACGGGCCAAGGCAGCTCCTGACGGCAGCCTGTTATCAAACCGCAGATTTCGATCATTTCCTACGGTGCCCCAGGAGAGATTAATCAACAACTTTATATATATATATATATATAATATTTTTCAGAAAAAAAACCAAGGCCGCCCTTTAAGCGGGGGAAATGGAGTCGATTCTTCAAAACAGACATTGGGCTTGACAAGACCCAGCCCAGAAAATTATCTTTTCCATTTTGTTTCCATAACAAAAAGTATTAAAAAAAAAAGTATTTGGTAATACCTCATAATATTTTTTGCGTGGCAGTGTTTGACCACCTCCCCCACCCCCACAGCCCCTCCAGTTGCCCTTTGACCCACTACGGCCCTCTCTGGTATCCCCGGTTACCGAGAGCAAGTTGGGGCTTTTCGGCCGCTGGGGAGGAGGGACGGGGGCAGGGAGGGGGGGGGGGGCGCGTCACTGCCCATCCCGGCCCTCAGTCGTGAGGCCCGCGCTGGGCTCGCCCGCTTCCAAGGTCAGCCGGCCCAGTGTGCCTCGCCCTGACCCAAGGGGGCGCGTCGCGGTCCGTTGCGGCCCAGCGAAGATCGACGGCCGCCACACACACTGGACTTCTATCCTGGGACCTCCCAGGCCTATGAAGCTCAGGACGGTATCGCAGTACAGTCTGATATGTCACTGGATTAGTAATCCCGGGAGACAAGAGTTCAACTATCCACCCACCAGTTGAATTCAGTTTATAAAAATATGCGATAAATCTGGAATAAGAAGCTAGTCTCAGTAATGAAGCTGTCGGATTGCCGTAAAAACCCCCAACTAATTCAGTAATGTCCCTTTAAGGGAGGGACCCACCGTCCTTACCCGATCTGGGCCGATATGTGACTCCAGTCTGTAAGGTTCGCAAAATTCTACAGATTCCCCCAAACCAAGAAGAGAAGAGATTGTGGATTGTTTTAAAGAATATTGAGCCAAAAGGGGATTAAAGTCAAAACACCAGGATTTTGGCTATTTGAAAAGGGCGTGTCCAGGCCCGTGGAAGGCGGCGACAAAGGGGTTGGGGTGAGCCTCTGTAAACCAAACAGTTTGAGTATTGGCACAGGCCAGATTGTCTGGGAATGTTCTGAACCGTCTCAGTCATTCTACATGAAGACAATAGGCCGACGGAAGGACAGTTCCCACCAGAGATAGAGCCATCAAAATTATGAATAATACAGTACATGCCACTAATCAACAAGAGAGCCCGACCCCAGCAGGAGAAGACAATCGAACAACAGTTTAAACTACTCACAGAGACATCCAAAAACGACTTCACACACTTAAACCGATTTCGAAGCAATCCTGAAACCAGTTAAACATAGAAACATAGAAACACAGAGGATAGGAGCAGGAGTAGGCCATTCGGCCCATCGAGCCTGCTCCGCCATTCAATGTAATCATGGTGGATCATCCAAATTCAGTACCCGGTCCCTGCTTTCTCCCCATACCCCTTGATCCCTTTAGCCTTTGGAAATATATCCAACTTCTTCTTGAATATATTTAATGAATTGGCCTCCACTGCCTTCTGTGGTAGAGAATTCCACAGGTTCACCACTCTCTGGGTGAAGAAATTCCTCCTCATTTCTGTCCTAAATGGCTTACCCCTTATCCTTCGACTGGGACCCCTGGTTCTGGACTCCCCGACCATCGGGAACATCCTTCCTGCATCGAGTCTATCCAGTCCTGTCAGAATTTTATAAGTTTCAATGAGATCCCCTCTCATTCTTCTTGGGACAATCAATGTTACCGAGCCTGCCTGTATAGATCCGTGTATCTTGATGTTGTTTGTCCTTCAATAACTAGACAAGAGACTGCAGGGAACAATCAACAGGTGTTTACTGGATGAGGGTTACTCTAAAACTAATTGTACAGATCCCTACTCAGGGTTTATATACAGGTGTGGTCACTGCCGGTACTACAGTATACAGGAGCTGTAAAAAGTAGTTCTCCCCTTAAAGGTACATACACTACAATTCCTCCCCTTTTAGATTAACAGTACCATAACATTCATTTAACAATTAACACTTTTAACATGCAACATTAACTGAAAATAGTCCATTTATAAATTCAGTCTTTGGGGCGGCTTCCTGATCCTTTCTGGATAGCGCCTTTCCTGAGTGTCTTGCTCTTGGTGCGGAGGCGATTCTGGCCCCCTGTCGTCGGTTGGTTCATCAGCTTCTGATGCTACTGTTTCTGGGGTAGATGCTACCTGTATGTCGGGTTCATCACCAGGTACGCGAGACATGGGGTTGACTCGTTCCTGTGACTCTAGGATCTGGTCGACGTGGCGTCTCACAATGTTCTCCCCAACATCCACTGTGTACATTAATGGCCCCTGCCGTGTGCATATCGTTCCTGGTTGCCATTTCTCTGTTCGGTAGTCGCGGGCCAAGACTGGTTGCCCTACATTGAAGCTCCTTGTCGGCTTCTCATTGATGTGCTGGAATTGCTTATTCTCAACATCTCTTTGTACATTTGGTCTGAGCAAATCCAGACGAGATCTCAACCTTCGGTTAAAGAACATCATGGCCGGGGTCTGGTTGGTGACTGCATGTGTCGCATTTCTGTAGGCTAACAGGAAATTGTCCACCTTATGCTGCAGTGGAATGTCGTCATCGCACATGGCCCTTACTGCCTTTTTAAAGGTTTGTACGAACCTCTCAGCCAATCCATTTGTGGCTGGATGATACGGGGCGGATGTGTAATGCCTTACCCCATTCCTTTTCGTAAATTTCCGAAACTCTTCGGACACAAACTGTGGTCCGTTATCAGAGCAAATCTGCTCTGGCAAGCCGTTCCTGGCAAATATGGTCCGTAGGACTGCAATCGTTTTCTCCGTGGTGGTGGAGGACATTTTGATCACCTCAGGCCATTTCAAGTGCGCATCCACGGCTATTAAAAACATTGAGTCCATGAATGGACCAGCAAAATCAATATGCACCCATTGCCATGGAGAGGAGGGCCACTCCCATGGGTGTAGAGGGACATGTGGTGGTGCATTTTGGACCTTCTGGCATCCTGAGCAGCTCTTTGTCAGGTCCTCGATTTGCTGATCGATCCCCGGCCACCACACATAAGCCCTAGCAAGGCTTTTCATTTTCACCCCTCCCAGATGGCCTTCGTGAAGCTCATTGAGCACTCTCTCCCTTAACTTGGGTGGAATTACCACTCGGGATCCACACATCAAGGTCCCCTGGCATACTGACAGCTGTTCTCTTCTGGATGAGAATGCTGGCAACAGTGAGTCGCCATGTGTTGGCTGTCCCCTCACCGTCAAGTCATATACCCGAGACAGTGTCGGGTCATTTTGGGTCTCCTTCTCTATATCCGCGTTAGTCACTGGCAAGCGTTCAATTATAGTCGAATGAAATATTTCGACAGGGTCCACTGCTGGTGCTTCCTCCGCAGTAGGCAGTGGCAGGCGTGATAGCCCATCAGCGTTTCCATGCTGTTTCGTGCCCTTATACTCGATTTCGTATTGGTTCGACCCTAGAAAAAGGGACCATCTTTGTAGCCGTTGCGCAGTCATCACCGGAATGCCCTTCTTTGGATTAAAGATGGAGACAAGTGGTTGGTGGTCAGTCAGCAAGGTGAACTTCTGCCCGTGCAGATAGCGGTTGGACTTTTTCACTCCCCACACTAGGCTGAGGGCCTCCCTGTCAATCTGGGCGTATTTACGCTCGGCTGAGGTTAGTGACCGAGACGCAAAGGCTACTGGATTCTCCGAGCCATCCGGGAATTTGTGCGACAGCACCGCTCCAATGCATCACACGCCAACTGAATTGGTAGTGCTTGGTTGAAATGAGCCAACACCTCTTTTGATGTGGTCAATTCTATGCACTTCTGTAAAGCTCGTTTACATTCGTCATTCCACTTCCATGGTACCCCTGTTTGCAGTAGGGTGTTCAGTGGGTGTAGTACTGTAGACAAATTCGGCAAGAACTTATGGTAGTACAGGTAGACTACCCTTTATCCGGACTTCCGAAAACCGAAACCCTCTAAAAACCGAAGGTTTTTTCGTTCAGCGTAAGTCGTGCGTACGAACGAAAAAACCTTCGGTTTTTAGAGGGTTCCGGTTTTGGAAGTTCGGATAAAGGGTAAGTCGTGCGCACGACCCCCCGCCGACCCCCCCGCGGACCCCGCCGGCCCCGACAACCGCCGACCCCCCCCGCCGGCCCTGACAACCGCCGACCCCGCCAGCCCCGACAACCGCCGATCCCCCCCGCCGGCCCCGACAACCGCCGACCCCGCCAGCCCCGACAACCGCCGACCCCCCCGCGGACCCCGCCGGCCCCGACAACCGCCGATCCCCCCTGCCGACCCCCCCGCAGACCCCGCCGGCCCCGACCCCCGCCGACCCCGACTGACTTACGCTGAGCGTCAGCGTAAGTCGTGCGCACGACCCCCCGCCGACCCCCCCGTGGACCCCCGCCGACCCCCCCCGCGGACCCCCGCCGACCCACCTTCCGAAATCCGAAATTCTCCTTTATCCGAAACTCGGCTGGTCCCGAGGTTTTCGGATAAAGGATAGTCTATCTGTAGTTCACCAGCCCGAGGAACGACCTCAGTTGTGACACATTTTCCGGTGCTGGAGCCTTGACTACTGCCTCAATCTTTTCAGGGGACTTATGTAACCCCTCTTCATCAATAACGTGGCCACAATACGAAATCTGCTTCTGGAAAAACTCGCATTTGTGGCGATTAGCTCGGAGCCCATATTCCTTCAATCTAGTGAGCACCTGCTCCAGGTTGGCGAGGTGATCACTGTCATTTTTGCCCGTGACCAGGATGTCGTCCAAATAACACTGGGTCCCTGGAATCCCTTGCAGGACTTGATCCATTGCCCTTTGCCAAATAGCCGGAGCTGATGCTACCCCGAACACCAGCCAGTTGTATTGGTAGAGACCTTTATGAGTGTTGATCGTGAGGTACTGTTTTGAGGCTTCTTCTACCTCCATTTGCAGGTACGCCTGGGCCAGATCAATCTTAGTGAAGCGTTTCCCTCCAGATAGCGAGGCGAAAATATCTTCAATCCGCGGAAGTGGATATTGTACCGTGTGAAGGACTAGGTTCACTGTCACCTTAAAGTCCCTACAGATGCGAACCTTCTTTGGTTCCCCAGGCGCATTACTCAACGACCTCTTCATTACAGGAACGATGGGTGTAGCCGACTCGCTCCAGTCCACTTTGGACAGTACTCCTGAACGTTCCAAACCTTCCAGCTCTGCTTCGACGGCTGGGCGGAACGCATAAGGCACCGGTCTGGCCTTAAAAAACTTTGGGCTTGCATTTTCCTCTATTTTGATCGTCGCTGTTATGCCTTTTAGTGTTCGGAGTCCCTCCTGGAACACTTCTTGTGCGTCAGTTAGCATTTTTGACAGTCGTCCAGGTGTGACGTCGTCATCCTTTTTGGCATTTACAGTCAGTGCTTGTATGGAATGCCAATCTAGCTGTATCTTCCGGATCCATTCACATCCTAGTAGTGGTGGTCCTCCATCTGGCAATACATATAGGTCCATTTTTGGTGTTTCCTTGCCGTTATATATAACGTTCACCCTTATTTTTCCTTTGGGGTAGACATTTTGCCCCGTGTACGTCTTCAAGACAATCTCTGTATCTCTCAAGGGTATATGTGAGAATAGCCACTTGTAGTCCCTTCGGTTTATGACTGTTAGGGCTGATCCTGTGTCCAATTCCATTTTCACTTGGACTCCGGCTATCTTGAGCGTGACCCAGATAGTTTGGTGACCCTCCGTTTTGATCACATTATGTAGTTTCAGACAACCTAGCTCCTTGCTTCCGGACTCTGTATCACTTTTCTGTTCGTCGCACTGTCGGAGGGGCGGTACTGAGGGAGCGCTGCACTGTCGGCGGGGCGGTACTGAGGGAGTGTCGGAGGGGCGGTACTGAGGGAGGCCGCACTGTCGGAGGGGCAGTACTGAGGGAGAACCGCACTGTCGGAGGGGCAGTACTGAGGGAGAGCCACACTTTCGGAGGGGCAGTACTGAGGGAGCGCCGCACTGTCGGAGGGGCGGTACTGAGGGAGCGCCGCACTGTCGGAGGGGCGGTACTGAGGGAGCGCCGCACTGTCGGAGGGGCGGTACTGAGGGAGCGCCGCACTGTCGGAGGGGCGGTACTGAGGGAGCGCCGCACTGTCGGAGGGGTGGTACTGAGGGAGCGCCGCACTGTCGGAGGGGCGGTACTGAGGGAGCGCCGCACTGTCGGAGGGGTGGTACTGAGGGAGCGTCGCACTGTCGGAGGGGCGGTACTGAGGGAGCGCTGCACTGTCAGAGGGGCGGTACTGAGGGAGCGCCGCATTGTCGGAGGGGTGGTACTGAGGGAGCGCCGCACTGTCGGAGGGGCAGTACTGAGGGAGCGCCGCACTGTCGGAGGGGCAGTACTGAGGGAGCGCCGCACTGTCGGAGGGTCAGTACTGAGGGAGTGCCGCACTGTTGGAGGTGTCGTCTTTCGGGATGAGACTTTAACCGTCTGCCCTCCCACAGCCACTTTAGGAAGGAGAGCGGTTGGTGGGGGCTGGGGGGGGTGTCCTGGAGCCGATAGTGACCCCTCAACCCAGCATCCCTAAAAAAAAACAGACGATCTGGTCGTTATCAGATTGGCTGTGTATGGGACCTTGCTGTGTGCAGATTGGCCGCCGCGTTCCCCAGCAGGGTTTTCCGAGACAGAATGTTGTTTTCCTCGCGGTGGTTCAGTGTAAGAATGCGGCAGGGAGCTTGTTTTTCGAGGCACTTCAGTGCGTCACTGAACGAGCCTGACTCCGGGCCTGAGCAAACAAGGCAGGAAGGAAAGGTAGCTCTCCCGCTGGGACCAGTCATTAACATCACACAAAGTGCAAAACACGCAGGACGGGAGATTAGCCGGGGCAGAGGTCGTAAATCCAGGCCCCCGCCGCTTGACACATCTGGCAGGAGTTCACAGGCAGAGGTCACTGAGCGACATGGCAGCATTTGGATTGTGTAGTGTATGTACCTTTAAGGGGAGAACTACTTTTTACAGCTCCTGTATACTGTAGTACCGGCAGTGACCACACCTGTCTATAAACCCTGAGTAGGGACCTGTACAGTTAGTTTTAGAGTAACCCTCATCCAGTAAACACCTGTTGATTGTTCCCTGCAGTCTCTTGTCTAATTATTGAAGGACACAACATCAAGATACACGGATCTAACAGATTGGACTCAGCTAGGCCCCATGGACAGCTAGGCTCGAGTGCGTGGAGGGGCTGCTTTGTCAAGTTGCTTCACTCTCGGCTGGCGTGATCGCCACGTGAGAGTCGATTCCTTCTCCCTCCCCGGTACAGCACAGGTTAGATACAGAGTAAAGCTCCCTCTACACTGTCCCATCAAACACTCCCAGGGCAGGTACAGCACAGGTTAGATACAGAGTGAAGCTCCCTCTACACTGTCCCATCAAACACTCCCAGGGCAGGTACAGCACGGGGTTAGATACAGAGTAAAGCTCCCTCTACACTGTTCCATCAAACACTCCCAGGGCAGGTACAGCACGGGTTAGATACAGAGTAAAGCTCCCTCCGCACTGTCTCATCAAACACTCCCAGGGCAGGTACAGCATGGGTTAGATACAGAGTGAAGCTCCCTCTACACTGTCCCATCAAACACTCCCAGGGCAGGTACAGCACGGGTTAGATACAGAGTAAAGCTCCCTCTACACTGTCCCCATCAAACACTCCCAGGACAGGTACAGCACGGGTTAGATACAGAGTAAAGCTCCCTCTACACTGTCCCATCAAACACTCCCAGGGCAGGTACAGCACGGGTTAGATACAGAGTAAAGCTCCCTCTACACTGTCCCCATCAAACACTCCCAGGACAGGTACAGCATAGGGTTAGGTACAGAGTAAAGCTCCCTCTACACTGCCCCATCAAACACTCCCAGGACAGGTACAGCATGGGTTAGATACAGAGTAAAGCTCCCTCTACACTGTCCCCATCAAACACTCCCAGGGCAGGTACAGCACGGGGTTAGATACAGAGTAAAGCTCCCTCTACACTGTTCCATCAAACACTCCCAGGGCAGGTACAGCACGGGTTAGATACAGAGTAAAGCTCCCTCTACACTGTCCCCATCAAACACTCCCAGGGCAGCTACAGCACAGGTTAGATACAGAGTAAAGCTCCCTCTACACTGTCCCCATCAAACACTCCCAGGGCAGGTACAGCACGGGTTAGATACAGAGTAAAGCTCCCTCTACACTGTCCCATCAAACACTCCCAGGGCAGGTACAGCACGGGCTAGATACAGAGTAAAGCTCCCTCTACACTGTCCCCATCAAACACTCCCAGGGCAGGTACAGCACGGGTTAGATACAGAGTAAAGCTCCCTCTACACTGTCCCATCAAACACTCCCAGGGCAGGTACAGCACGGGTTAGATACAGAGTAAAGCTCCTTCTACACTGTCCCATCAAACACTCCCAGGGCAGGTACAGCACGGGCTAGATACAGAGTAAAGCTCCCTCTACACTGTCCCCATCAAACACTCCCAGGGCAGGTACAGCACGGGCTAGATACAGAGTAAAGCTCCCTCTACACTGTCCCCATCAAACACTCCCAGGGCAGGTACAGCACGGGTTAGATACAGAGTAAAGCTCCCTCTACACTGTCCCATCAAACACTCCCAGGGCAGGTACAGCACGGGTTAGATACAGAGTAAAGCTCCCTCTACACTGTCCCATCAAACACTCCCAGGGCAGGTACAGCACGGGTTAGATACAGAGTAAAGCTCCCTCTACACTGTCCCATCAAACACTCCCAGGGCAGGTACAGCACGGGTTAGATACAGAGTAAAGCTCCCTCTACACTGTCCCCATCAAACACTCCCAGGGCAGGTACAGCACGGGTTAGATACAGAGTAAAGCTCCCTCTACACTGTCCCCATCAAACACTCCCAGGGCAGGTACAGCACGGGTTAGATACAGAGTAAAGCTCCCTCTACACTGTCCCATCAAACACTCCCAGGGCAGGTACAGCACGGGTTAGATACAGAGTAAAGCTCCCTCTACACTGCCCCATCAAACACTCCCGGGGCAGGTACAGCACGGGTTAGATACAGAGTAAAGCTCCCTCTACACTGTCCCATCAAACACTCCCAGGGCAGGTACAGCACTGGTTAGATACAGAGTAAAGCTCCCTCTACACTGTCCCCATCAAACACTCCCAGGGCAGGTACAGCACGGGTTAGATACAGAGTAAAGCTCCCTCTACACTGCCCCATCAAACACTCCCGGGGCAGGTACAGCACGGGTTAGATACAGAGTAAAGCTCCCTCTACACTGTCCCATCAAACACTCCCAGGGCAGGTACAGCACGGGTTAGATACAGAGTAAAGCTCCCTCTACACTGCCCCATCAAACACTCCCGGGGCAGGTACAGCACGGGTTAGATACAGAGTAAAGCTCCCTCTACACTGTCCCATCAAACACTCCCAGGGCAGGTACAGCACGGGTTAGATACAGAGTAAAGCTCCCTCTACACTGTCCCATCAAACACTCCCAGGGCAGGTACAGCACGGGTTAGATACAGAGTAAAGCTCCCTCTACACTGTCGCATCAAACACTCCCAGGGCAGGTACAGCACGGGTTAGATACAGAGTAAAGCTCCCTCTACACTGTCCCCATCAAACACTCCCAGGGCAGGTACAGCACGGGTTAGATACAGAGTAAAGCTCCCTCTACACTGTCCCATCAAACACTCCCAGGGCAGGTACAGCACGGGTTAGATACAGAGTAAAGCTCCCTCTACACTGTCGCATCAAACACTCCCAGGGCAGGTACAGCACGGGTTAGATACAGAGTAAAGCTCCCCCTACACTGTCCCATCAAACACTCCCAGGGCAGGTACAGCACGGGTTAGATACAGAGTAAAGCTCCCTCTACACTGTCCCCATCAAACACTCCCAGGGCAGGTACAGCACGGGTTAGATACAGAGTAAAGCTCCCTCTACACTGTCGCATCAAACACTCCCAGGGCAGGTACAGCACGGGTTAGATACAGAGTAAAGCTCCCTCTACACTGTCCCATCAAACACTCCCAGGGCAGGTACAGCACGGGTTAGATACAGAGTAAAGCTCCCTCTACACTGTCCCCATCAAACACTCCCAGGGCAGGTACAGCACGGGGTTAGATACAGAGTAAAGCTCCCTCTACACTGTCCCATCAAACTCTCCCAGGGCAGGTACAGCACGGGGTTAGATACAGAGTAAAGCTCCCTCTACACTGTCCCCATCAAACACTCCCAGGGCAGGTACAGCACGGGTTAGATACAGAGTAAAGCTCCCTCTACACTGTCCCATCAAACTCTCCCAGGGCAGGTACAGCACGGGTTAGATACAGAGTAAAGCTCCCTCTACACTGTCCCATCAAACACTCCCAGGGCAGGTACAGCACGGGGTTAGATACAGAGTAAAGCTCCCTCTACACTGTCCCATCAAACACTCCCAGGGCAGGTACAGCACGGGGTTAGATACAGAGTAAAGCTCCCTCTACACTGTCCCATCAAACACTCCCAGGGCAGGTACAGCACGGGGTTAGATACAGAGTAAAGCTCCCTCTACACTGTCCCCATCAAACACTCCCAGGGCAGGTACAGCACGGGTTAGATACAAAGTAAAGCTCCCTCTACACTGTCCCATCAAACACTCCCAGGGCAGGTACAGCATGGGGTTAGATACAGAGTAAAGCTCCCTCTACACTGTCCCATCAAACACTCCCAGGGCAGGTACAGCACGGGTTAGATACAGAGTAAAGCTCCCTCTACACTGTCCCATCAAACACTCCCAGGGCAGGTACAGCACGGGTTAGATACAGAGTAAAGCTCCCTCTACACTGTTCCATCAAACACTCCCAGGGCAGGTACAGCACGGGTTAGATACAGAGTAAAGCTCCCTCTACACTGTCCCATCAAACACTCCCAGGGCAGGTACAGCACGGGTTAGATACAGAGTAAAGCTCCCTCGACACTGTCCCATCAAACACTCCCAGGGCAGGTACAGCACGGGTTAGATACAGAGTAAAGCTCCATCTACATTGTCCCATCAAACACTCCCGGGGCAGGTACAGCACGGGTTAGATACAAAGTAAAGCTCCCTCTACACTGTCCCATCAAACACTCCCGGGGCAGGTACAGCACGGGTTAGATACAGAGTAACGCTCCCTCTACACTGTCCCATCAAACACTCCCAGGGCAGGTACAGCACGAGGTTAGATACAGAGTAAAGCTCCCTCTACACTGTCCCCATCAAACACTCCCAGGGCAGGTACAGCACGGGTTAGATACAAAGTAAAGCTCCCTCTACACTGTCCCATCAAACACTCCCAGGGCAGGTACAGCATGGGGTTAGATACAGAGTAAAGCTCCCTCTACACTGTCCCATCAAACACTCCCAGGGCAGGTACAGCACGGGTTAGATACAGAGTAAAGCTCCCTCTACACTGTCCCATCAAACACTCCCAGGGCAGGTACAGCACGGGTTAGATACAGAGTAAAGCTCCCTCTACACTGTCGCATCAAACACTCCCAGGGCAGGTACAGCACGGGTTAGATACAGAGTAAAGCTCCCTCTACACTGTCCCCATCAAACACTCCCAGGGCAGGTACAGCACGGGTTAGATACAGAGTAAAGCTCCCTCTACACTGTCCCATCAAACACTCCCAGGGCAGGTACAGCACGGGTTAGATACAGAGTAAAGCTCCCTCTACACTGTCGCATCAAACACTCCCAGGGCAGGTACAGCACGGGTTAGATACAGAGTAAAGCTCCCCCTACACTGTCCCATCAAACACTCCCAGGGCAGGTACAGCACGGGTTAGATACAGAGTAAAGCTCCCTCTACACTGTCCCCATCAAACACTCCCAGGGCAGGTACAGCACGGGTTAGATACAGAGTAAAGCTCCCTCTACACTGTCGCATCAAACACTCCCAGGGCAGGTACAGCACGGGTTAGATACAGAGTAAAGCTCCCTCTACACTGTCCCATCAAACACTCCCAGGGCAGGTACAGCACGGGTTAGATACAGAGTAAAGCTCCCTCTACACTGTCCCCATCAAACACTCCCAGGGCAGGTACAGCACGGGGTTAGATACAGAGTAAAGCTCCCTCTACACTGTCCCATCAAACTCTCCCAGGGCAGGTACAGCACGGGGTTAGATACAGAGTAAAGCTCCCTCTACACTGTCCCCATCAAACACTCCCAGGGCAGGTACAGCACGGGTTAGATACAGAGTAAATCTCCCTCTACACTGTCCCATCAAACTCTCCCAGGGCAGGTACAGCACGGGTTAGATACAGAGTAAAGCTCCCTCTACACTGTCCCATCAAACACTCCCAGGGCAGGTACAGCACGGGGTTAGATACAGAGTAAAGCTCCCTCTACACTGTCCCATCAAACACTCCCAGGGCAGGTACAGCACGGGGTTAGATACAGAGTAAAGCTCCCTCTACACTGTCCCATCAAACACTCCCAGGGCAGGTACAGCACGGGGTTAGATACAGAGTAAAGCTCCCTCTACACTGTCCCCATCAAACACTCCCAGGGCAGGTACAGCACGGGTTAGATACAAAGTAAAGCTCCCTCTACACTGTCCCATCAAACACTCCCAGGGCAGGTACAGCATGGGGTTAGATACAGAGTAAAGCTCCCTCTACACTGTCCCATCAAACACTCCCAGGGCAGGTACAGCACGGGTTAGATACAGAGTAAAGCTCCCTCTACACTGTCCCATCAAACACTCCCAGGGCAGGTACAGCACGGGTTAGATACAGAGTAAAGCTCCCTCTACACTGTTCCATCAAACACTCCCAGGGCAGGTACAGCACGGGTTAGATACAGAGTAAAGCTCCCTCTACACTGTCCCATCAAACACTCCCAGGGCAGGTACAGCACGGGTTAGATACAGAGTAAAGCTCCCTCTACACTGTCCCATCAAACACTCCCAGGGCAGGTACAGCACGGGTTAGATACAGAGTAAAGCTCCATCTACATTGTCCCATCAAACACTCCCGGGGCAGGTACAGCACGGGTTAGATACAAAGTAAAGCTCCCTCTACACTGTCCCATCAAACACTCCCGGGGCAGGTACAGCACGGGTTAGATACAGAGTAACGCTCCCTCTACACTGTCCCATCAAACACTCCCAGGGCAGGTACAGCACGAGGTTAGATACAGAGTAAAGCTCCCTCTACACTGTCCGCATCAAACACTCCCAGGGCAGGTACAGCACGGGTTGATACAGACTAATCTCCCTCTACACTGTCCCATCAAACACTCCCAGGGCAGGTACAGCACGGGTTAGATACAGAGTAAAGCTCCCTCTACACTGTCCCATCAAACTCTCCCAGGGCAGGTACAGCACGGGTTAGATACAGAGTAAAGCTCCCTCTACACTGTCCCATCAAACACTCCCAGGGCAGGTACAGCACGGGGTTAGATACAGAGTAAAGCTCCCTCTACACTGTCCCATCAAACACTCCCAGGGCAGGTACAGCACGGGGTTAGATACAGAGTAAAGCTCCCTCTACACTGTCCCATCAAACACTCCCAGGGCAGGTACAGCACGGGGTTAGATACAGAGTAAAGCTCCCTCTACACTGTCCCCATCAAACACTCCCAGGGCAGGTACAGCACGGGTTAGATACAAAGTAAAGCTCCCTCTACACTGTCCCATCAAACACTCCCAGGGCAGGTACAGCATGGGGTTAGATACAGAGTAAAGCTCCCTCTACACTGTCCCATCAAACACTCCCAGGGCAGGTACAGCACGGGTTAGATACAGAGTAAAGCTCCCTCTACACTGTCCCATCAAACACTCCCAGGGCAGGTACAGCACGGGTTAGATACAGAGTAAAGCTCCCTCTACACTGTTCCATCAAACACTCCCAGGGCAGGTACAGCACGGGTTAGATACAGAGTAAAGCTCCCTCTACACTGTCCCATCAAACACTCCCAGGGCAGGTACAGCACGGGTTAGATACAGAGTAAAGCTCCCTCTACACTGTCCCATCAAACACTCCCAGGGCAGGTACAGCACGGGTTAGATACAGAGTAAAGCTCCCTCTACACTGTCCCATCAAACACTCCCAGGGCAGGTACAGCACGGGTTAGATACAGAGTAAAGCTCCATCTACATTGTCCCATCAAACACTCCCGGGGCAGGTACAGCACGGGTTAGATACAAAGTAAAGCTCCCTCTACACTGTCCCATCAAACACTCCCGGGGCAGGTACAGCACGGGTTAGATACAGAGTAACGCTCCCTCTACACTGTCCCATCAAACACTCCCAGGGCAGGTACAGCACGAGGTTAGATACAGAGTAAAGCTCCCTCTACACTGTCCGCATCAAACACTCCCAGGGCAGGTACAGCACGGGTTGATACAGACTAATCTCCCTCTACACTGTCCCATCAAACACTCCCAGGGCAGGTACAGCACGGGTTAGATACAGAGTAAAGCTCCATCTACATTGTCCCATCAAACACTCCCGGGGCAGGTACAGCACGGGTTAGATACAGAGTAAAGCTCCCTCTACACTGTCCCATCAAACACTCCCAGGGCAGGTACAGCACGGGTTAGATACAGAGTAAAGCTCCCTCTACACTGTCCCATCAAACACTCCCAGGGCAGGTACAGCACGGGGTTAGATACAGAGTAAAGCTCCCTCTACACTGTCCCCATCAAACACTCCCAGGGCAGGTACAGCACGGGTTAGATACAAAGTAAAGCTCCCTCTACACTGTCCCATCAAACACTCCCAGGGCAGGTACAGCATGGGGTTAGATACAGAGTAAAGCTCCCTCTACACTGTCCCATCAAACACTCCCAGGGCAGGTACAGCACGGGTTAGATACAGAGTAAAGCTCCCTCTACACTGTCCCATCAAACACTCCCAGGGCAGGTACAGCACGGGTTAGATACAGAGTAAAGCTCCCTCTACACTGTTCCATCAAACACTCCCAGGGCAGGTACAGCACGGGTTAGATACAGAGTAAAGCTCCCTCTACACTGTCCCATCAAACACTCCCAGGGCAGGTACAGCACGGGTTAGATACAGAGTAAAGCTCCCTCTACACTGTCCCATCAAACACTCCCAGGGCAGGTACAGCACGGGTTAGATACAGAGTAAAGCTCCATCTACATTGTCCCATCAAACACTCCCGGGGCAGGTACAGCACGGGTTAGATACAAAGTAAAGCTCCCTCTACACTGTCCCATCAAACACTCCCGGGGCAGGTACAGCACGGGTTAGATACAGAGTAACGCTCCCTCTACACTGTCCCATCAAACACTCCCAGGGCAGGTACAGCACGAGGTTAGATACAGAGTAAAGCTCCCTCTACACTGTCCGCATCAAACACTCCCAGGGCAGGTACAGCACGGGTTGATACAGACTAATCTCCCTCTACACTGTCCCATCAAACACTCCCAGGGCAGGTACAGCACGGGTTAGATACAGAGTAAAGCTCCCTCTACACTGTCCCATCAAACTCTCCCAGGGCAGGTACAGCACGGGTTAGATACAGAGTAAAGCTCCCTCTACACTGTCCCATCAAACACTCCCAGGGCAGGTACAGCACGGGGTTAGATACAGAGTAAAGCTCCCTCTACACTGTCCCATCAAACACTCCCAGGGCAGGTACAGCACGGGGTTAGATACAGAGTAAAGCTCCCTCTACACTGTCCCATCAAACACTCCCAGGGCAGGTACAGCACGGGGTTAGATACAGAGTAAAGCTCCCTCTACACTGTCCCCATCAAACACTCCCAGGGCAGGTACAGCACGGGTTAGATACAAAGTAAAGCTCCCTCTACACTGTCCCATCAAACACTCCCAGGGCAGGTACAGCATGGGGTTAGATACAGAGTAAAGCTCCCTCTACACTGTCCCATCAAACACTCCCAGGGCAGGTACAGCACGGGTTAGATACAGAGTAAAGCTCCCTCTACACTGTCCCATCAAACACTCCCAGGGCAGGTACAGCACGGGTTAGATACAGAGTAAAGCTCCCTCTACACTGTTCCATCAAACACTCCCAGGGCAGGTACAGCACGGGTTAGATACAGAGTAAAGCTCCCTCTACACTGTCCCATCAAACACTCCCAGGGCAGGTACAGCACGGGTTAGATACAGAGTAAAGCTCCCTCTACACTGTCCCATCAAACACTCCCAGGGCAGGTACAGCACGGGTTAGATACAGAGTAAAGCTCCCTCTACACTGTCCCATCAAACACTCCCAGGGCAGGTACAGCACGGGTTAGATACAGAGTAAAGCTCCATCTACATTGTCCCATCAAACACTCCCGGGGCAGGTACAGCACGGGTTAGATACAAAGTAAAGCTCCCTCTACACTGTCCCATCAAACACTCCCGGGGCAGGTACAGCACGGGTTAGATACAGAGTAACGCTCCCTCTACACTGTCCCATCAAACACTCCCAGGGCAGGTACAGCACGAGGTTAGATACAGAGTAAAGCTCCCTCTACACTGTCCGCATCAAACACTCCCAGGGCAGGTACAGCACGGGTTGATACAGACTAATCTCCCTCTACACTGTCCCATCAAACACTCCCAGGGCAGGTACAGCACGGGTTAGATACAGAGTAAAGCTCCATCTACATTGTCCCATCAAACACTCCCGGGGCAGGTACAGCACGGGTTAGATACAGAGTAAAGCTCCCTCTACACTGTCCCCATCAAACACTCCCAGGGCAGGTACAGCACAGGGTTAGATACAGAGTAAAGCTCCCTCTACACTGTCCCATCAAACACTCCCAGGGCAGGTACAGCACGGGTTAGATACAAAGTAAAGCTCCCTCTAACTGTCCCATCAAACACTCCCAGGGCAGGTACAGCACGGGGTTAGATACAGAGTAAAGCTCCCTCTACACTGTCCCCATCAAACACTCCCAGGGCAGGTACAGCACGGGTTAGATACAAAGTAAAGCTCCCTCTACACTGTCCCATCAAACACTCCCAGGGCAGGTACAGCATGGGTTAGATACAGATAAAGCTCCCTCTATTGGCCCAGAAATTCCAGAACGGGGCTTGCAGCGCATGCAAGCCCCGTATTTGCACTTACCCCGCGCTCGTGCCGATCAGCTTCTGGGACGCCTGAACTTGCAGAAATAGAAAGCACATTCCCTGGCAGCGTATGACGTCACGCCGCCCAGGAGTGCAGCCAGCGCGAAGCCAGGAGCGTGCAGTGTAAGTGAGACACGCCCCTTGAGGTCTCAGTTTCACTGGACACGCCCCCAATGTTTCTGTCAAGCTGCTAAGGATTTTTACATGCAAAGCAGCAGTTTAAATAGGTTTTTGGAAGTTTTTTGAAGATTTTGGTAACTTTTATAAACTTTTTAAAATGTTTACATTATTTTGAGTAATCTGAAGCAGTTTTAAAGAGAATTAAAGCAATTTAAAGACTTTTAAAAGCCCTAAAAGAATTTTTTAAATTCCATTTATTTATTTAGCAATGTCGTCGTCATACGTGTCTTCACACTGTTCCCTTTGGGGAACTGTATGAAGTGGTGGAAGGATTTATGGCCATGATTAACGCTCATTCCGTGACCGTAACCATCTTTGAACCAGCCATTAGGGCGGTTAGTCCTATGGCGGGAGGGTTTTACGGGCTCCCACAAGCTATACAAGGAGGGGGGGCCACCCACACCCACGGACGCAAATATCCCACTGGATGTCAACCCAGAATTTAGAGCCGGAGCTCCGACTCCACTTGCCGGGACTGTCTGGAGCGGGGTTCGAAACCCTACCCTGATCTGGCCCAGCGGCGGGGATCCTACCGCTATGACAAAGGCCTAATCCAATTAGCAACGTGAAATGGCAGCATAGGGCTCCAGTCACGGGGAGGGAAAAGGCGCAGGAAACGTATGGGTGTCACCTTTTGTGCGGAGTGGGCCTTTTGCGTAGCAGTAAGCATCCCCGCCGCTGGGCCAGAAGGAGTAGGGTTTTGAACCCCACTCCAGACAGTCCCGGCAAGTGGAGTCGGAGCTCCAACTTTAAATTCTGGGTGGACATCCAGCGGGATACTTGCGTCCGTGGGTGTTGGTGGCCCACCCCCCTCAGATGGGTTGTGGGAGCCCGTAAAACCCTCCCGCCATAGGACTAACCACCCTAATGGCTGGTTCAAAGATGGTTACGGTCACGGAATGAGCGTTAATCACGGCCATAAATCCTTCCACCACTTCATACAGTTCCCCAAAGGGAACAGTGTGAGGATACGTCCGATGATGACCTCTTGCGCAATGCACCTCCTTGGACCCTCAGTCGCAGATGCGAGGGGGCAAGTCGTGCAATTGTTAAATTTTTCATTTTATTGACATGTAAAATGTTGGCCCAGTAATTCCCTTCCAAATGCGCTAGTACGGTCGGGGTACTTACGCATCTGGCCGGATGAAATGCCGGTTTTCAGCATGCACAGTGCATGTGGGGAAAACCGGCATTTCCTGTCCTCTGAACGAAGGGGTTCAGAGGCAGAACGCGTGCGACTGCACAGGCAGCGCGTGCGCAGTATAATTCGCCGCTTTCATTAATGCTTTCAGTGAGGTCCAGTCATTACAACTTACACATGAAAAAAGCATGGGTACAGTTGCTCCAGAGGCTGCGGAGGAAGATATTTCTTATCGTGGAGCTTCTGAAAGTATGTATGTCTGTATATATTCCTTTGCGTGTTATGTATATATTCCTTTACTTATGTGTATGAATGTATTATTTAATTATGACTTTCAGAGAAAGTAACTTATTGGAAAATCATAATTAAAAATATACATTCATACACATTAGTAAAGGAATATAAAACATACATACATATACGTAAAGGAATATATGTGGACATACATACATAACTCATTCTCACATTCCATTCACACAGCCACAATTGCTCCTTCTACCTACCGTTCTGAAAACCCGTTTTAAAAAAAAAATTAAAGTTTAAAACTTACTTAAAATTTCTTAAAATAACTTCCCTCCCTTTCCCAAACCTAAATATTGCATTTCATAAGCTCCTCCATAAAATATATCTCCTTCCCCAGCCAATGAACAACTTTACACTTGCTTTTTTCAAGTGTAAGTTCTAGGGACTTACCCTCACTGAATCCATCAGTGAAATCTACAAAGTTCACTGCGCAAGCGCTGCCTGTGCAGTCGCACGCGCTGTGAATAGACCTCGGGTCTGGAAATGCCGGCGTTCCCCGCATGCGCTGTTCCTGCTGAATGCCGGCATTTCCAACAGCCAGATGCGTGAGTAACCCGACCGTACTCACGCTTCTGGCCTGGAATTTCAGGCCCAATATGTCCGTGAATGATTGAGACACGGACAGCAGGAGTTAAACAAAACACGTCTTTACTGGTGGAAGTCAATAGTGAAACTAAAACAACAGAGGCTCACTAGCGCCTTTTATACAGGGGTGGTCACTGCCGGTACTGCAGTCTGAGACCAGTTATTCTCTTAAAGGTACATACACAACACCCTCTACACTGTCCCATCAAACATTCCCAGGGCAGGTACAGCACGGGTTAGATACAGAGTAAAGCTCCCTCTACACTGTCCCATCAAACATTCCCAGGGCAGGTACAGCACGGGTTAGATACAGAGTAAAGCTCCCTCTACACTGTCCCCATCAAACACTACCAGGGCAGGTACAGCATGGGTTAGATAGAGAGTAAAGCTCCCTCTACACTGTCCCACCAAACACTCCCAGGGCAGGCACAGCACGGGTTAGACACAGAGTAAAGCTCCCTCTACACTGTCCCATCAAACACTCCCCGGGCAGGTACAGCACGGGTTAGATACAGAGTAAAGCTCTCTCTACACTGTCCCCATCAAACACTCCCAGGGCAGGTACAGCATGGGTTGGACAGAGAGTAAAGCTCCGTCTACAGTGTCCCATCAAACACTCCCAGGGCAGGTACAGCACGGGTTAGATATGGAATAAAGCTCCCTCTACACTGTCCCCATCAAACACTCCCAGGGCAGGTACAGCATGGGGTTAGATACAGAGTAAAGCTTCACTACACTTTCCCATCAAACACTCCCAGGGCAGTTACAGCACGGGTTAGATACAGAGTAAAGCTCCCTCTACAGTGTCCCATCAAACACTCCCAGGGCAGGTACAGCACGGGTTAGATACAAAGTAAAGCTCCCTCTACACTGTCCCCATCAAACACTCCCAGGGCAGGTACAGCATGGGGTTAGATACAGAGTAAAGCTTCACTACACTTTCCCATCAAACACTCCCAGGGCAGGTACAGCACGGGTTAGATACAGAGTAAAGCTCCCTCTACACTGTCCCATCAAACACTCCCAGGGCAGGTACAGCACGGGTTAGATACAGATAACGCTCCCTCTACACTGTCCCATCAAACATTCCCAGGGCAGGTACAGCACAGGTTGGATACAGGGTAAAGCTCCCTCTACACTGGCCCCATCAAACACTACCAGGGCAGGTACAGCATGGGTTAGATAGAGAGTAAGGCTCCCTCTACACTGTCCCATCAAACACTCCCGGGGCAGATACAGCACGGGTTAGGTACAGAGTAAAGCTCCCTCTACACTGTCCCATCAAACACACCCAGGGCAGGTACAGCGCGGGTTAGATAGAGAGTACCATCACCTAGATGGTAAGGAGACCTACATCAGAATGCTGTTCATAGACTACAGCTCAGCATTCAACACTATCGTCCCCAACAAGCTGGCCACCAAACTCCAAACTCTTGGCCTGAACACTTCCCTCTGCAACTGGACCCTGGACTTCCTAACAAACAGACCCCAGTCTGTCAAATTAGGTAACCACACCTCCCCCCCCCCGACCCTGAACACGGGGGCCCCACAAGGATGTGTGCTGAGCCCCCTCCTCTACTCCCTCTTCACCCACGACTGTGTGGCTGTTAATGGTGCCAACACCATCATCAAGTTTGCGGATGACACCACGGTAGTAGGCCAGATCACCAACAACGACGAGTCAGCCTACAGGGAGGAGGTCCAGCATCTCGTGAAGTGGTGCGCCGATAACAACCGGGCCCTTAACATCAAGAAAACCAAAGAAATCATTGTGGACTTCAGGAAGTCCAAAGGCGGAAGTCACACCCCCATCCACATCAATGGGGCTGTGGTGGAAAGGGTGGACAGCTTTAAGTTCCTCAGAGTCCACATCACGGAAGACCTCTCCTGGTCCCTCAACACCTCCTCTCTGGTGAAGAAGGCCCAGCAGCGCCTATATTTCTTGAGGAGGCTGAAGGGATGTAACCTGTCACCCCTGATCCTCTCTAACTTCTACCGCTGCACTATAGAGAGCATCCTGACAAACTGTATCACAGTATGGTATGGCAGCTGTAGCTACTATGACCGGAAAGCCCTGCAGCGGGTAGTCAAAACTGCCCAACGCATTACCGGCACCCGGCTACCGACCATAGAGCACATATACCAGAAACGCTGTCTACAGAGGTCACGGTCCATCATCAAAGACCCTACCCACCCCAGCCACGGTCTGTTCGCCCTCCTGCCATCTGGGAGACGCTACAGATGCATTCGCACCCGTACGACCAGATTTAGGAACAGCTTCTTTCCCAGGGCTGTCATCCTACTGAACTCCACAAATAAACTCTAAAGCCTGCACATCTGCCAATGCACTTTATTATGGTTATATTTATGTTAATGTATTACAAGCCAAATGTATGTTGAATGTTTAAATGTCTTAATCTAAATGTACACTCTCGGGAGCCGCAAGCCTACATTTCGTTGTACTGCACTTGTGCACTAACAATGACAATAAAAGTTGATTTGATTTGATTTGATTGATTTGATAAAGCTCCCGCTACACTGTCCCCATCAAACACTCCCAGGGCAGGTACAGCATGGGTTAGATACAGACTAAAGCTCCCTCTACACTGTCCCATCAAACACTCCCAGGGCAGGTACAGCACGGGGTTAGATACAGAGTAAAGCACCCTCTACACTGTCCCCATCAAACACTCCCAGGGCAGGTACAGCACGGGTTAGATACAGAGTAAAGCTCCCTCTGCACTGTCCCCATCAAACACTCCCAGGGCAGGTACAGCACGGGTTAGATACAGAGTAAAGCTCCCTCTACACTGTCCCCATCAAACACTCCCAGGGCAGGTACAGAACGGGTTAGATAGAGCGTAAAGCTCCCTCTACACTGTCCCCATCAAACACTCCCAGGGCAGGTACAGCACGGGTTAGATACAGATTAAAGCTCCCTCTACACTGTCCCCATCAAACACTCCCAGAGCAGGTACAGAACGGGATACATACAGAGTAAAGCTCCCTCTACACTGTCGCATCAAACGCTCCCAGGGCAGGTACAGCACGGGTTAGATACAGAGTAAAGCTCCCTCTACACTGTCCCCATCAAACACTCCCAGGGCAGGTACAGCACGGGTTAGATACAGAGTAAAGCTCCCTCTGCACTGTCCCCATCAAACACTCCCAGGGCAGGTACAGCACGGGGTTAGATACAGAGTAAAGCTCCCTCTACACTGTCCCATCAAACACTCCCAGGGCAGGTACAGAATGGGGTTCGATACAGAGTAAAGCTCCCTCTACACTGTGCCAATCAAACACTCCCAGGGCAGGTACATCACGGGTTAGATACAGAGTAAAGCTCCCTCGACACTGCTCGTGAAACACTCCCAGGGCAGGTACAGCACGGGTTAGATACAGAGTAAAGCTCCCTCTACACTGTCCCCATCAAACACTCCCAGGGCAGGTACAGCATGGGGTTAGATACAGAGTAAAGCTCCCTCTGCACTGTCCCCATCAAACACTCCCAGGGCAGGTACAGCACGGGTTAGATACAGAGTAAAGCTCCCTCTACACTGTCCCCATCAAACACTCCCAGGGCAGGTACAGAACGGGTTAGATAGAGCGTAAAGCTCCCTCTACACTGTACCCTTCAAACACTCCCAGGGCAGGTACAGCACGGGTTAGATAAAGATTAAAGCTCCCTCTACACTGTCCCTATCAAACACTCCCAGAGCAGGTACAGAACGGGATACATACAGAGTAAAGCTCCCTCTACACTGTCACATCAAACGCTCCCAGGGCAGGTACAGCACGGGTTAGATACAGAGTAAAGCTACCTCTACACTGTCCCATCAAACACTCCCAGGACAGGTACAGCACGGGTTAGACACAGAGTAAAGCTCCCTCTACACTGTCCCCATCAAACACTCCCAGGGCAGGTACAGCACGGGTTAGATACAGAGTAAAGCTCCCTCTGCACTGTCCCCATCAAACACTCCCAGGGCAGGTACAGCACGGGGTTAGATACAGAGTAAAGCTCCCTCTACACTGTCCCATCAAACACTCCCAGGGCAGGTACAGAATGGGGTTCGATACAGAGTAAAGCTCCCTCTACACTGTGCCAATCAAACACTCCCAGGGCAGGTACATCACGGGTTAGATACAGAGTAAAGCTCCCTCGACACTGCTCATGAAACACTCCCAGGGCAGGTACAGCACGGGTTAGATACAGAGTAAAGCTCCCTCTACATTGTCCCCATCAAACACTCCCAGGGCAGGTACAGCATGGGGTTAGATACAGAGTAAAGCTCCCTCTGCACTGTCCCCATCAAACACTCCCAGGGCAGGTACAGCACGGGTTAGATACAGAGTAAAGCTCCCTCTACACTGTCCCCATCAAACACTCCCAGGGCAGGTACAGAACGGGTTAGATAGAGCGTAAAGCTCCCTCTACACTGTACCCATCAAACACTCCCAGGGCAGGTACAGCACGGGTTAGATAAAGATTAAAGCTCCCTCTACACTGTCCCTATCAAACACTCCCAGAGCAGGTACAGAACGGGATACATACAGAGTAAAGCTCCCTCTACACTGTCACATCAAACGCTCCCAGGGCAGGTACAGCACGGGTTAGATACAGAGTAAAGCTCCCTCTACACTGTCCCATCAAACACTCCCAGGACAGGTACAGCACGGGTTAGACACAGAGTAAAGCTCCCTCTACACTGTCCCCATCAAACACTACCAGGGCAGGGACAGGATGGGTTAGACAGCGAGTAAAGCTCCATCTACACTGTCCCATCAAACACTCCCAGGGCAGGTACAGCACGTGTTAGATACAGAGTAAAGCTCCCTCTACACTTTCCCATCAAACACTCCCAGGGCAGGTACAGCACGGGTTAGATACAGAGTAAAGCTCCCTCTACAATGTCCCATCAAACACTCCCAGGGCAGGTACAGCATGGGTTGGATACAGAGTAAAGCTCCCTCTATACTGTCCCATCAAACACTCCCAGGACAGGGACAGCATGGGTTAGATACAGAGTAAAGCTCCCTCTACACTGTCCCATCTAACACTCCCAGGGCAGGTACAGCACGGGTTAGATACAGAGTACAGCTCACTCTGCACTGTCCCCATCAAACACTCCCAGGGCAGGTACATCACAGGTTAGATACAGAGTAAAGCTCCCTCTACACTGCTCATGAAATACTCCCAGGGCAGTTGCAGCACGGGTTAGATACAGAGTAAAGCTCCCTCTACACTGTCCCCATCAAACACTCCCAGGGCAGGTACAGCATGGGGTTAGATACAGAGTAAAGCTCCCTCTACACTGTCCCCATCAAACACTCCCAGGGCAGGTACAGCACGGGTTAGATACGGAATAAAGCTCCCTCTACACTGTCCCCATCAAACACTCCCCGGGCAGGTACAGCACGGGTTAGATACAGAGTAAAGCTCTCTCTACACTGTCCCCATCAAACACTCCCAGGGCAGGTACGCATGGGTTGGACAGAGAGTAAAGCTCCGTCTACAGTGTCCCATCAAACACTCCCAGGGCAGGTACAGCACGGGTTAGATATGGAATAAAGCTCCCTCTACACTGTCCCCATCAAACACTCCCAGGGCAGGTACCCAGGGCAGTTACAGCACGGGTTAGATACAGAGTAAAGCTCCCTCTACAGTGTCCCATCAAACACTCCCAGGGCAGGTACAGCACGGGTTAGATACAAAGTAAAGCTCCCTCTACACTGTCCCCATCAAACACTCCCAGGGCAGGTACAGCATGGGGTTAGATACAGAGTAAAGCTTCACTACACTTTCCCATCAAACACTCCCAGGGCAGGTACAGCACGGGTTAGATACAGAGTAAAGCTCCCTCTACACTGTCCCATCAAACACTCCCAGGGCAGGTACAGCACGGGTTAGATACAGAGTAAAGCTCCCTCTACACTGTCCCATCAAACACTCCCAGGGCAGGTACAGCACGGGTTAGATACAGATAACGCTCCCTCTACACTGTCCCATCAAACATTCCCAGGGCAGGTACAGCACAGGTTGGATACAGGGTAAAGCTCCCTCTACACTGGCCCCATCAAACACTACCAGGGCAGGTACAGCATGGGTTAGATAGAGAGTAAAGCTCCCTCTACACTGTCCCATCAAACACTCCCAGGGCAGGTACAGCACGGGTTAGATACAGAGTAAAGCTCCCTCTACACTGTCCCCATCAAACACACCCAGGGCAGGTACAGCGCGGGTTAGATAGAGAGTACCATCACCTAGATGGTAAGGAGACCTACATCAGAATGCTGTTCATAGACTACAGCTCAGCATTCAACACTATCGTCCCCAACAAGCTGGCCACCAAACTCCAAACTCTTGGCCTGAACACTTCCCTCTGCAACTGGACCCTGGACTTCCTAACAAACAGACCCCAGTCTGTCAAATTAGGTAACCACACCTCCCCCCCCCCCGACCCTGAACACGGGGGCCCCACAAGGATGTGTGCTGAGCCCCCTCCTCTACTCCCTCTTCACCCACGACTGTGTGGCTGTTAATGGTGCCAACACCATCATCAAGTTTGCGGATGACACCACGGTAGTAGGCCAGATCACCAACAACGACGAGTCAGCCTACAGGGAGGAGGTCCAGCATCTCGTGAAGTGGTGCGCCGATAACAACCGGGCCCTTAACATCAAGAAAACCAAAGAAATCATTGTGGACTTCAGGAAGTCCAAAGGCGGAAGTCACACCCCCATCCACATCAATGGGGCTGTGATGGAAAGGGCGGACAGCTTTAAGTTCCTCAGAGTCCACATCACGGAAGACCTCTCCTGGTCCCTCAACACCTCCTCTCTGGTGAAGAAGGCCCAGCAGCGCCTATATTTCTTGAGGAGGCTGAAGGGATGTAACCTGTCACCCCTGATCCTCTCTAACTTCTACCGCTGCACTATAGAGAGCATCCTGACAAACTGTATCACAGTATGGTATGGCAGCTGTAGCTACTATGACCGGAAAGCCCTGCAGCGGGTAGTCAAAACTGCCCAACGCATTACCGGCACCCGGCTACCGACCATAGAGCACATATACCAGAAACGCTGTCTACAGAGGTCACGGTCCATCATCAAAGACCCTACCCACCCCAGCCACGGTCTGTTCGCCCTCCTGCCATCTGGGAGACGCTACAGATGCATTCGCACCCGTACGACCAGATTTAGGAACAGCTTCTTTCCCAGGGCTGTCATCCTACTGAACTCCACAAATAAACTCTAAAGCCTGCACATCTGCCAATGCACTTTATTATGGTTATATTTATGTTAATGTATTACAAGCCAAATGTATGTTGAATGTTTAAATGTCTTAATCTAAATGTACACTCTCGGGAGCCGCAAGCCTACATTTCGTTGTACTGCACTTGTGCACTAACAATGACAATAAAAGTTGATTTGATTTGATTTGATTGATTTGATAAAGCTCCCGCTACACTGTCCCCATCAAACACTCCCAGGGCAGGTACAGCATGGGTTAGATACAGACTAAAGCTCCCTCTACACTGTCCCATCAAACACTCCCAGGGCAGGTACAGCACGGGGTTAGATACAGAGTAAAGCACCCTCTACACTGTCCCCATCAAACACTCCCAGGGCAGGTACAGCACGGGTTAGATACAGAGTAAAGCTCCCTCTGCACTGTCCCCATCAAACACTCCCAGGGCAGGTACAGCACGGGTTAGATACAGAGTAAAGCTCCCTCTACACTGTCCCCATCAAACACTCCCAGGGCAGGTACAGAACGGGTTAGATAGAGCGTAAAGCTCCCTCTACACTGTCCCCATCAAACACTCCCAGGGCAGGTACAGCACGGGTTAGATACAGATTAAAGCTCCCTCTACACTGTCCCCATCAAACACTCCCAGAGCAGGTACAGAACGGGATACATACAGAGTAAAGCTCCCTCTACACTGTCGCATCAAACGCTCCCAGGGCAGGTACAGCACGGGTTAGATACAGAGTAAAGCTCCCTCTACACTGTCCCCATCAAACACTCCCAGGGCAGGTACAGCACGGGTTAGATACAGAGTAAAGCTCCCTCTGCACTGTCCCCATCAAACACTCCCAGGGCAGGTACAGCACGGGGTTAGATACAGAGTAAAGCTCCCTCTACACTGTCCCATCAAACACTCCCAGGGCAGGTACAGAATGGGGTTCGATACAGAGTAAAGCTCCCTCTACACTGTGCCAATCAAACACTCCCAGGGCAGGTACATCACGGGTTAGATACAGAGTAAAGCTCCCTCGACACTGCTCATGAAACACTCCCAGGGCAGGTACAGCACGGGTTAGATACAGAGTAAAGCTCCCTCTACACTGTCCCCATCAAACACTCCCAGGGCAGGTACAGCATGGGGTTAGATACAGAGTAAAGCTCCCTCTGCACTGTCCCCATCAAACACTCCCAGGGCAGGTACAGCACGGGTTAGATACAGAGTAAAGCTCCCTCTACACTGTCCCCATCAAACACTCCCAGGGCAGGTACAGAACGGGTTAGATAGAGCGTAAAGCTCCCTCTACACTGTACCCATCAAACACTCCCAGGGCAGGTACAGCACGGGTTAGATAAAGATTAAAGCTCCCTCTACACTGTCCCTATCAAACACTCCCAGAGCAGGTACAGAACGGGATACATACAGAGTAAAGCTCCCTCTACACTGTCGCATCAAACGCTCCCAGGGCAGGTACAGCACGGGTTAGATACAGAGTAAAGCTCCCTCTACACTGTCCCATCAAACACTCCCAGGACAGGTACAGCACGGGTTAGACACAGAGTAAAGCTCCCTCTACACTGTCCCCATCAAACACTACCAGGGCAGGGACAGCATGGGTTAGACAGCGAGTAAAGCTCCATCTACACTGTCCCATCAAACACTCCCAGGGCAGGTACAGCATGGGTTAGATACAGAGTAAAGCTCCCTCTACACTGTCCCATCAAACACTCCCAGGGCAGGTACAGCACGGGTTAGATACAGAGTAAAGCTCCCTCTACAATGTCCCATCAAACACTCCCAGGGCAGGTGCAGCATGGGTTGGATACAGAGTAAAGCTCCCTCTATACTGTCCCATCAAACACTCCCAGGACAGGGACAGCATGGGTTAGATACAGAGTAAAGCTCCCTCTACACTGTCCCATCTAACACTCCCAGGGCAGGTACAGCACGGGTTAGATACAGAGTACAGCTCACTCTGCACTGTCCCCATCAAACACTCCCAGGGCAGGTACATCACAGGTTAAATACAGAGTAAAGCTCCCTCTACACTGCTCATGAAATACTCCCAGGGCAGTTACAGCACGGGTTAGATACAGAGTAAAGCTCCCTCTACACTGTCCCCATCAAACACTCCCAGGGCAGGTACAGCATGGGGTTAGATACAGAGTAAAGCTCCCTCTACACTGTCCCCATCAAACACTCCCAGGGCAGGTACAGCACGGGTTAGATACGGAATAAAGCTCCCTCTACACTGTCCCCATCAAACACTCCCAGGGCAGGTACAGCACGGGTTAGATGCAGAGTAAAGCTCACTCTACACTGTCCCATCAAACACTCCCAGGGCAGGTACAGCACGTGTTAGATGCAGAGTAAAGCTCCCTCGAAACTCTCCCATCAAACATTCCCAGGGCAGGTACAGCACGGGTTAGATACAGAGTAAAGCTCCCTCTACACTGTCCCCATCAAACACTACCAGGGCAGGGACAGCATGGGTTAGACACAGAGTAAAGCTCCCTCTACACTGTCCCATCAAACACTCCCAGGGCAGGTGCAGCACGGGTTAGATATGGAATAAAGCTCCCTCTACCCTGTCCCATCAAACACTCCCAGGGCAGGTACAGCACGGGGTTAGATACAGAGTACAACTCCCTCTACACTGTCCCCATCAAACATTCCCAGGGCAGGTACATCACGGGTTAGATACAGAGTAAAGCTCCCTCTACACTGCTCATCAAACACTCCCAGGGCAGGTACAGCACGGGTCAGATACAGAGTAAAGCTCCCTCTACACTGTCCCCATCAAACACTCCCAGTGCAGGTACAGCATGGGATTAGATACAGAGTAAAGCTCCCTCCAAACTGTCCCATCAAACACTCCCAGGGCAGGTACAGCACGGGTCAGATACAGAGTAAAGCTCCCTCTACACTGCCCCATCAAACACTCCCAGGGCAGGTGTTAAATCTGTGAGTTGTTCAAGTAATTAATACTCAGACTTAATCAGTAACAATAAAACAGGTCTTTACTGGTTGGAGGTAGGGACTATACGTAAGTCTTTACTTCATGCCCACAGGCGGGAACTGAGGGGAGATCAGTACCCACAGTACTATTTATACCCCTATGGCCAGGAGTGGTACTGCGTATCACTACGCCCTACAAGTAGTGCAGTCCTGTCCATAGGTTCAAAGTAGCACACATATTACATACACAACATTCCTCCCTTCCTAGCTTTACAGTCATCTCCCCATTTAACATAACGTAATAACATATATACATATATAACTTCAGGTTTACATAACAGAATAACATAGATACATAGATAACTTCATGTCAAAACAGATCACAGATTCAGTCTCTGCGGAAAACAGTTCACAGATTCAATCTCTGTGGTGTAGTCGGTTCACGTTGCTGGAGTGACTCATTCAATAGTCCTTCCATGGATTTAACAGTTTGAACTTCCGAACTGAATTGGCTCCGTTCGGAGGGACCACGTGTGTGATCTGGTGGAGGTAATAATGGTTCAGATGGGTCATCTTCTGTTTCGACTTTTCCTTTTCTGCTTCTTGGAGACTCTCTGGGCTCCACTGTCAGCTGCCAGCTGCATGCGCAGTTCCTCCTTCTCTTCCTCCTTTTTCCGTAGTAGAGCCACCTTCTCCCGATGTTCCGTAGACTTTCGGTGCTCCTCCATGATTTCTGTATGGTGGGAGTCGAAGTTACAAGTTGGGCAGGACAGGACATAGTAATATTCGGTGTCGTCCTGATCTAGGCCAGCGAGAGGGTCTTCTATTTCCTCCATACCCAGCTGGGCGTTAGCCAGCTTTTGTTCCAAGTCCAGACATCTTTCCTGAAGAGACTTCTTCATGCGTACCTCTTCATCCAGCTTTTTCTGGGCTTTCAGCAAGTCGTTTACTAATGACCTCATTTGAGATTTTACTACTTCAACTTCTTTTGGAGATTGATTGATCGGACTATTCAATCCCTCTACCGGAGCAGCTGTTTCAGCGGTCTGTTGTTCTACGTTGACGTGAGTCAGCGTACTTTTGGCATCCAAGGGCTGCTCTGTTGCAGTCATCTCAGTCTGTGTTGCCACCTCAGCTCTTCCAATAACCTTTGAGAGCTCCGAACCCCTTTCGTTTGAATATTGAAGTTCGTGTTCAAGTTTTTCCCATTTCAGAGTCCTGTCCTTCAGCATATGCAGGAGTTGGCTGACCGTTAACTCCTCTGACATCAGACGTTTTGTGTGCTCCTGCTCCATTTTCTCCATCAGCTGCTTCTGTTGTCTTTCCAGATTCTCCAACTCTATATCAAAGAACTCTTTCGTTGCATTCAACTCTTGCTCAAAACGGCGAAGCATTTGTTGTAATTGCTGTTGTAGTTTGAAATGGAGTTGAGTTCGAGCCCGATGTCCCTCAGAAATGGGCACATCAGTAGACTTGCCAGACTCAGAATCCACAGTTAAACTATGTTGTTGTTGCTCAGTGGAATTCTGTGCTGAAACTTTGTCTTTTGCACCTGAGTTGGGCTTACCATCATCCGTTCCAGAGTCTGGGCCGACTATCTTCACTGAGTTCTCACTCGTTATTGTTTGTAGGAAATGCCAGTCCATATTCATTTTCCTAATCCACTCCCGTCCTAGTAGTGGAGAACCTCCTTCAGATATCACATATAAGTCCATTATTTGACTGTCTTCGCCCTTGTGGACCACTGCAACCTCTATTTTCCCGATGGGGTACACTCTTTGCCCCGTGTATGTTTTCAATATAATCCCCGTATCCTGTAGGGGAATATGTTTGAATAACTTTCCGTAATCTTTCTTATTTATGACCGTCAATGCCGATCCAGTGTCCAATTCCAGTTTTACTTGGACTCCTTCTATCTGAAGAGTGACCCAAATTGTCTGAAGGTCTGCACCCTTACCAGCGTTGAGTACTCTTAAGCTAGCCAGTTCATTACAGCTTAAGCTAGCCAGTTCATTACTGCTAGCGTCTGAATCGGACTCCTGTTCGGTCACCTTGTGTACCTTTGCGTATTTTCCTTGCGGTGACTTCTTGTTGCTGGTCTTCTTCCCTGACCTGCATACTCTAGCTATATGTCCAAGCCTACCACAAGTTCTACATTCTTGGTTTTTAAACCAACACTGGTTCTGATCATGCGTTGTCTTTCCACAACGATAACATTTGCCAGAACTCACACCCAATTTGTGTGCACTGAGCTCCGGTGACCGTAGCTGCATTACTGCCGTGCCTCTCGCTGCGGCTTCGTGTGCTGCTGCCACAGTGACCGCCTTCTCAAGCGTCAGCTCATTCTCCTCGAGCAGTCGCTTTTGTGTATCCTGTTTAAATAAACCACACACAAATTTGTCTCGTAGTGCATCTGTCAGTCCCGTTCCAAACTGGCAATATTTCGCTAATTTACGCAATTCCAGCAAATATTCAGCATTGCTTTCATGCTGTAGCTGCCTTCTGTCATAAAATTTAAATCGTTCCGCTAGCATCAGCGGCGTGGGGTTTAGATGATCTTTCAGGACAGTAACAATCTCATCGAACGTCTTATCCGCTGGTTCATCTGGTGATAACAGGTGTTTCAATTGCCAGTATGTCTTCGCACCCATTAAATTTAATAATGTTAGAGCTTTATCTTGGTCACGAATTTTATTGGCCTTACAATAATTTTTTACTCTTTCAACATATATGGCCCAATCTTCGAGGTCACTATCAAAGGTGCTAATATTCCCGTGTTTAGGCATTGTAGATTTGCAATTTGTCAGATTTTTTTTTTTTTACTGCTATCCAAGATGGCGGCTTCCCGCTCTTGCCGTCGTCCTCCGCCCACAAAATGGCGGTTTTCCCGCGCTTGGCGGTCTTCACCCGTCCCCCAACGCCGTCTCCCTTCAGCCCCCGAGTGCGGCCCTTATCTTCGCCGCGATCGCCCGAGTGCGGCCCTTATCAGCGGATGCGATCGCTGGATCGCGAAGCGGCTCTCGGCTCTTATCAGGAGATGCGATCGCTCTGTTGAAACGCCTCCCGCTCGAAGCGGCTCTCGCGCCCTATTCCTCCAGCTCCCCCAGCCCCGTTCGTGCGGCCAACGCGGTCGACTGCCTGTCGCGTCGCTGCCCGGCTCAGACAACGGCTTACCCACCACCAAGCTGGAGAAGAAGCTGACGGTCGCCGATGGAGGCTCCGAGGTCAGGATGTCTTCCAGTGGGGTGGAGAGGATGGAAACCTCTCTGCAACGTCCTGGCTGTGGACGAAGCTGCTGTGGAGTGACTGCCGCAGGGTCCGAATCAGACTCGTCGCCAGTGTTAAATCTGTGAGTTGTTCAAGTAATTAATACTCAGACTTAATCAGTAACAATAAAACAGGTCTTTACTGGTTGGAGGTAGGGACTATACGTAGGTCTTTACTTCATGCCCACAGGCGGGAACTGAGGGGAGATCAGTACCCACAGTACTATTTATACCCCTATGGCCAGGAGTGGTACTGCGTATCACTACGCCCTACAAGCAGTGCAGTCCTGTCCATAGGTTCAAAGTAGCACACATATTACATACACAACAGCAGGTACAGAATGGGGTTAGATACAGAGTAAAGGACCCTCTACACTGTCCCATTAAGCACTCCCAGGGCAGGTACAGCATGGGTTGGATACAGAGTAAAGCTCCCTCTACACTGTCCCCATCAAACACTACCAGGGCAGGTACAGCATGGGTTAGATACAGAGTAAAGCTCCCTCTACACTGCCCATCAAACACTCCCAGAGCAGGTACAGCACGGGTTAGAATCAGAGTAAACCTCCCTCTACACTGTCCCATCAAACACTCCCAGGGCAGGTACAGCACGGGTTAGATACAGAGTAAATCTCCCTCTACACTGTCCCCATCAAACACTCCCAGGGCAGGTACAGCACGGGTTAGATACAGAGTAAAGCTCCCTCTGCACTGTTGTTGTGTATGTACCTTTAAGAGAATAACTGGTCTCAGACTGCAGTACCGGCAGTGACCACCCCTGTATAAAAGGCGCTAGAGAGCCTCTGTTGTTTAGTTTCGTTTATGCCTTTCACCAGTAAAGATCTGTTTGTTTCCCTCCTGCTAGTCCGTGTCTCAATCATTCATGGACTTAACACTGGCGACGAGTTAGAAACGAACTTACCTGCAACTCAGCTGGGCAGCGTTCAGACCTCAGAAGAGGGAGGGAAGTGTCCCAGAGGGTCCGCTCCACGACGGGAAAATAATAAAAGAAAAAGAATACACGCAAGAAACCGTGGAAAGCAGCGCTAACAACAGCGGGGAAGAAGACAAAGCGCGGGAGGCGCCATTTTGTTAAATCGGAGAAGAAGGCAAAGCGCGGGAGGCGCCATTTTAGATTTGCAAGATGCCGAAGACTGGCTGTATCACTGCTTTTGATAATACATTAGAGGACTGGACCACGTATGTGGAAAGAGTCGAGGTATATTTCGAGGCAAACGATATAGCGGAGGGGAAAAAGGCATCGATATTGTTAAACTTAATGGGCGCTAGAACGTACGGCCTATTGCGGGACCTGATTACTCCAGCCAAACCGAAGGCGAAGAGTTTTAACGAAATTGTTGCTGTTCTACAGGAGCACTTAAACCCTGCACCGCTGTTGATAGCAGAAAGATTTAAGTTCCACAGGAGAACTCAGCACAAAGATGAGAGCAATGCTGAGTATCTTACGGAACTACGCAAGCTATCAAAGCACTGCCAGTTCGGAGCAGGACTGGCAGATACCCTACGGGACAAATTTGTCTGTGGACTCCTGAGTGAAGGAACACAGAAGAAGTTACTCGCAGAAAAAGAGCTGACGCTAGATAAGGCTTTCAGTGTGGCAGTATCGTATGAAGCAGCAGCCAGGGGAGCTGCAGAAATTCAACAAAAACCACAGGAATACGGCACCCACGAAATGACGCGGGGATTTGCAAAATGTTATCGCTGCGGCAGAACTAACCATGACAAGAAGGACTGCTGGTCCAAAGACAAAATATGCAGACAATGCGGGAAGATTGGACACATTGCACGAGTTTGTAGGTCTGGGAAGAAGACCAGCGACAACAAAAAGGCTACTAAGGAACCGTACAAGAAAGTACAAAAGATGACGGACAGTAGTTCCGAAGACCAGATGAGCGATAGTGAATCCGGAAACAGAAGACTAAGCTGTCTCAAACTTCACAATGTAATCGCAAAAGAGGATCACCGAACCATTTGGGTCACTCTCACGATAGCAGGGTCCCATGTTAAAATGTAATTGGATACAGGATCAGCGCTAACCGTCATGAATCGACGAGACTACGAGCGGCTATTTTCACACATACCCTTGAGAGAGACATCCATCGTCTTGACGACGTATACGGGGCAAAAAGTATACCCCAGAGGAAAAATAAGGGTGCCTGTCGAATACAATGGCAAGAAAATACGGAAATTATATCTCTACATACTGCCAAATGGTGGACCACCGTTACTGGGACGGGAATGGATCAGGAAGATAAACTTAGATTGGCATTCCATTCATGCAATGACGGTGGATGGTAAAAAAGATGAAGACGTCACTCCTGGACGATTGTCAACAATCTTAGCTAACGCCAAAGAGATATTTCAACAAGAACTGGGCACGCTTAAAGGCGTAACCGCCTCGATAAAAATAGAAGAGAATGCAGTTCCCAAGTTTTTCAAAGCGAGACCGGTACCATATGCAATTCGCCCAGCCGTCGAGGCAGAGCTGGAGAATCTGGAGAAGGCGGGCGTGTTGTCTAAGGTCGACTGGAGCGAGTGGGCGACACCCATCGTTCCTGTCATGAAGAAAACGTTAACCAATAAGTCCGGAGAGCCAAGGAAGATTCGCATCTGTGGGGATTTCAAGGTGACGGTGAACCCTGTCCTTCGCACAGCACAATATCCTCTTCCAAGGATAGAAGACATCTTCGCCTCGCTGTCTGGAGGGAAGCGTTTTACAAAAATTGACCTAGCACAAGCATATTTGCAGATGGAGGTTGAAGAGTCCTCTAGGAAGTATCTCACGATAAACACTCACAAAGGTCTTTACCAGTATCATCGATTGGTATTCGGAGTAGCATCGGCTCCGGCGATATGGCAAAGAGCGATGGAACAAGTCCTGCAAGGGATTCCAGGGACTCAGTGTTACTTGGACGACATCCTTGTAACAGGTGAAGATGACAGTGAACACCTTAACAACCTAGAACAGGTGCTCACTAGACTACGGGAACATGGGCTGCGAGCTAACCGCCCCAAGTGCGAATTTTTTAAGAAACAGATATCGTATTGTGGCCACGTGATTGATGAAGAGGGGTTACATAAGTCCCCTGACAAAATTGAAGCGGTTGTTAAGGCCCCAGCGCCTGAAAATGTGTCGCAGCTGAGGTCATTCCTCGGGCTGGTGAATTACTATCATAAGTTTTTGCCGAATTTGTCGACAATTCTGCACCCACTGAACGCCCTGCTACGAACGGGGGTAGCATGGAAATGGAGCGATGATTGTAAGCGGGCCTTTCAGAAGAGTAAGGACTTAATCACTTCAAAGGAAGTATTGGCTCACTACAACCCAGCACTGCCAATCAGGCTGGCGTGTGATGCATCTCCCTACGGCATTGGGGCGGTACTGTCACATAAATTCGCATAGATAGGGTAGATAAAGAGGAACTTTTCCCCTTAGTGGGGGGGTCAATAACAAGGGGGCATAGATTCAGGGTAAGGGGCAGGAGATTTAGAGGGGATTTGAGGAGGAACTTCTTCACCCAGAGGGTGGTTGGAATGTGGAATTCAATGCCTGAAAGGGTGGTAGAGGCAGGAACCCTCACAACATTCAAGAAGCATTTGGATGAGCACTTGAAATGCCATTGCATACAAGGCTATGGACCAAATGCTGGAAAATGGGATTAGACTGGACAGGGATGGATGGGCGGCGCAGACACGATGGGCCGAAGGGCCTCTTTCTGTGCTGTAAAACTCTATGACTCTATGACTCTATGACTAAATTCCTTGATGGTTTGGAGAGGCCGATAGCTTTTGCGTCACGCTCGTTAACTTCTGCCGAGCATAACTACGCCCAGATTGACAGAGAGGCCCTCAGCCTAGTGTGGGGGGTGAAGAAGTTCAATCACTATCTGCACGGTCAAAAATTTACTCTACTAACCGATCATCAACCTCTTGTCTCCATTTTCAACCCTCAGAAGGGTGTACCGATAATGACAGCACAACGGCTGCAGAGATGGTCCCTTTTCCTAGGGGCACACCAATATGACATCGAGTACAAAGGAACTAAACAGCATGGAAATGCTGATGGATTGTCACGTCTACCGTTGCCGATGGTGGAAGAAGAAGACCTTGCAGTGGATCCAATGGAGTTATTCCACTCGACCATAGTCGAATGTCTCCCTGTGACGAATGCAAACATAGAAAAGGAAACACGGAATGACCCGACACTATCACGGGTCTATGATTTAACGGTGAAGGGATGGCCAGCACATGGCGAACCACTGCTGCCAGCATTCTCGCCGAGAAGAGAACAGCTGTCAGTGTGCAGAGGAACCTTGATGTGTGGATCCAGAGTAGTAATTCCACCTAAGTTGACGGATAGAGTGCTCAATGAGCTTCATGAGGGTCATCTGGGTGGGGTAAAAATGAAGAGCTTAGCCAGAGCTTTTGTGTGGTGGCCGGGGATCGATAGAGAAATCGAAGAGATGACCAAGAGCTGTGCAGGATGCCAGAAGGTCCAAAACGCTCCACCACAAGCTCCTCTGCATCCATGGGAGTGGCCCTCATCTCCATGGCAAAGGGTGCACATTGATTTTGCTGGTCCCTTCATGGACTCGATGTTTTTAATTGCGGTGGATGCACATTCAAAGTGGCCAGAGGTAATAAAAATGTCCTCAACCACCACGGAAAAAACTATCACAGTTTTACGAACCATATTTGCCAGGAATGGGCTGCCTGAACAGATTTGCTCTGACAATGGACCACAGTTTGTGTCTGAAGAGTTCCGGAGGTTCTCAAAGAACAATGGTGTTAAGCATTACACATCTGCCCCATATCATCCAGCCACTAATGGATTGGCCGAGAGGTTTGTCCAAACATTCAAGAAGGCTATCAAGGCAATGTGTAATGAAGATATACCCCTACAACACAAGGTGGACAACTTCTTGTTTGCCGACCGGAATGCGACACATGCGGTTACCAACCAAACTCCAGCCATGATGTTCTTCAATCGAAGACTACGATGCCGCTTGGATTTGGTTAAGCCAAACGTCCGAAGAGATGTGGAGAACAGGCAGTTTCAGAATATGAATGAAAGGCCGACCAGGAGTTTTAAGATAGGTCAACCAGTTTTGGCCCGGGACTACCGCACTGAGAAATGGCAGCCAGGAACGATTTGTACACGACAAGGACCTCTCATGTATACCGTGGACGTTGGGGAGAGCATTGTAAGACGACATGCTGACCAGATTCTAGAGTCACTGGAAAACGTCAACTCCACACCACGATCTGATACACCTGGCAATGAAATCGACGTTCCAATTGCAGCTACCGCAGAACCGGTAATATTGGAAGCAGATGAACCAAACAACGACATTGATTCCGACTCAACATTGCCAGAAGAACCTGATACCCCAAAGAGGCGTTATCCAGACAGAATCAGGAAGCCTCCTCAAAGACTGAACTTATAATTGCTTAAACTTAACCAATGTATCTAGCAACAGTAATTGTGATTGTAATTCGTTATCATTAGTTGTTAAATGAATGTTATGTACTGTTTATCTAAAAGGGGAGGAATTGTTGTGTATGTACCTTTAAGAGAATAACTGGTCTCAGACTGCAGTACCGGCAGTGACCACCCCTGTATAAAAGGCGCTAGAGAGCCTCTGTTGTTCAGTTTCGTTTACGCCTTTCACCAGTAAAGATCTGTTTGTTTCTCTCCTGCTAGTCCGTGTCTCAATCATTCACGGACTTAACAACTGTCCCATCGAACACTCCCAGGGCAGGTACAGCACGGGTTAGATACAGAGTAAAGCTCCCTCTACACTGTCCCATCAAACACTCCCACGGCAGGTACAGCACGGGTTAGATACAGATAAAGCTCCCTCTACACTGTCCCATCAAACATTCCCAGGGCAGGTACAGCATGGTTTGGATGCAGAGTAAAGCTCCCTCTACACTGTCCCCATCAAACACTACCAGGGCAGGTACAGCATGGGTTAGATAGAGAGTAAAGCTCCCTCTATACAATCCCATCAAACACTCCCAGGGCAGGTACAGCATGGGTTAGATACAGAGTAAAGCTCCCTCTACACTGTCCCATCAAACACTCCCAGGGCAGGTACAGCACGGGGTTAGATACAGAGTAAAGCTCCCTCTACACTGTCCCATCAAACACTCCCAGGGCAGGTACAGCACGCGTTAGATACAGAATAAAGCTCTCTCTACACTGTCCCCATCAAACACTCCCAGGGCAGGTACAGACGGTTTGGATGCAGAGTAAAGCTCCCTCTACACTGTCCCCATCAAACACTCCCAGGGCAGGTACAGCATGGGTTAGATACAGAGTAAAGCTCCCTCTACACTGTCCCATCAAACACTCCCAGGGCAGGTACAGCACGGGTTAGATACAGAGTAAAGCTCCCTCTACACTGTCCCATCAAACACTCCCATGGCAGGTACAGCACGCGTTAGATACAGAATAAAGCTCTCTCTACACTGTCCCATCAAACACTGCCAGTGTAGTGTATGTACCTTTAAGGGGGAGAACTACTTTTTACAGCTCCTGTATCCTGTAGTACCGGCAGTGACCACACCTGTATATAAACCCTGAGTAGTGCTCTGTACACTCAGTTGCAGTTTGAACCTCATTCAGTAAACACCTGTTGATCGTTCCCTGCAGTCTTTGTCTGATTATTGAAGGACACAACATTAAGATACCCGGATCTAACATTGGCGACGAGAAGATTCGAACCTACCTGCAACTCTGCATCACCTCCCAGGGATTCGCTCCTGGAGAACAGTGGAAGGAGGTCGAGTCCAGAAGCACGGGCATCGCAGGGGAGGCTGTCGTGGGCCAGGCTTGGCTTTCCAGCCACGGTCGTCCAGCGAAACAGGCTGGCAACAGGTACTGCGCAGACCCTTCCCGGACAGCGGCGGCTAGAGCCGACCGACCGGCACAGGAAAAGGCCGAGCAGCGTCGACGGGGAAGAGAGAGAGGGCAGAGCGCACGGGGCGCAGCCGGTGTTCAAGGGCTGAGCAGCGTCAACGAGAGAGCAGAGCGCAGCCGGTGTTCAGGACCGAGCGGCGTCAACAGGGGAGAGAGGCAAGAGAGAGCAGAGCGCAGCCGGTGTTCAAGGGCCGAGCAGCGTCAACGGGGGAGAGAGGCGCGCAGGAAAACGCGAGGCGCTGCCATTGCCACGAGGACCGCAGAGAGCGGCATTGGCAGCAGCGCAGGAGCAGCGCATGAAACCCACAGGGCGTCGCCATTTGCCAGGAGGACCGCCGAGAGCGGCGTTGGCAGCAGCGCGGGAGACGCCATTTTAAGCCGCTGCGGGGAAGAAAGGAAAGCGCGGGAGACGCCATTTTAAGCCGCAGCGGGGAAGAAAGGAAAGCGCGGGAGACGCCATTTTACGCCGCAGCGGGGAAGAAAGGAAAGCGCGGGAGACGCCATTTTAAGCCAGTCTAACCACACCCAAAAATGCCGAAGAGTGGCAGTATCACAGCGTTCGACAATGAAGCCGAAGATTGGACGACATATGTCGAACGCATAGAAGTATACTGCAAGGCGAATGAAGTGTCAGATGACAAGAAAGCACTGGTATTGTTGAATTCAATGGGTGCAAAAACGTATGGCTTACTACGAAACCTAGTAACCCCAGAGAAGCCAGTAGAAAAGGGTTTTGAAAACATAGTATCAATCCTACAGGACCACTTAAACCCCACACCGCTGCTGATAGCAGAAAGATTTAAGTTTCACAAAAGGAACCAGCATAAAGATGAAAGTAATGCTGAGTATTTAACGGAACTGCGCAAGCTATCGAAACACTGCCAGTTTGGAATGGGACTAGCAGATACTTTAAGGGACAAGTTTGTGTGTGGGCTTCAAAGTGAAGGAACCCAGAAACGGCTTCTATCAGAAAAGGATCTTACGCTGGACAAGGCTTTCAGCATGGCAGTATCACACGAAGCAGCCGCACGGGGCGCTGCAGAGATACAACGGAGACCGCAAGAATATGGCACAAATGAAATGTCACACGGAACAGTGAAGTGCTATCGCTGCGGCAGAACAACACACGACCATAATGATTGCTGATTCAAGGACAAAGTGTGCAGACAGTGTGGAAAAGTAGGACACATAGCAAGAGGTGCAGGTCGGGAAAGAAAACCAGCAGCAAGAAATCTCCACAGGAGAAGTACAAGAAGGTACATAAGGTGACGGAGAGTAGTTCAGACGAACAGAAGAGTGATACAGACTCCGGAAGCAAGGAGCTGGGTTGTCTGAAACTACATAATGTGATCAAAATGGAGGATCACCAAACTATCTGGGTCACGCTCAAGATAGCAGGAGTCCAAGTGAAAATGGAATTGGACACAGGATCAGCCCTAACAGTCATAAACCGAAGGGACTACAAGCGGCTATTCTCACAGAGATACAAAGATTGTCTTGAAGACGTACACGGGGCAAAAAGTCTACCCCAAAGGAAAAATAAGGGTGGACGTTATATATAACGGCAAGGAAACACCAAAAATGGACCTATATGTATTGCCAGATGGAGGACCACCACTACTAGGATGTGAATGGATCCGGAAGATACAGCTAGATTGGCATTCCATACAAGCACTGACTGTAGATGCCAAAAAGGATGACGACGTCACACCTGGACGACTGTCAAAAATGCTAACTGACGCACAAGAAGTGTTCCAGGAGGGACTCGGAACACTAAAAGGCATAACAGCGACGATCAAAATAGAGGAAAATGCAAGCCCAAAGTTTTTTAAGGCCAGGCCAGTACCTTATGCGATCCGCCCAGCCGTCGAAGCAGAGCTGGAAGGTTTGGAATGTTCAGGAGTACTGTCCAAAGTGGACTGGAGCGAGTGGGCTACACCCATCGTTCCTGTAATGAAGAGGTCGTTGAGTAATACGCCTGGGGAACCAAAGAAGGTTCGCATCTGTGGGGACTTTAAGGTGACAGTGAACCCAATCCTTCACACTGTACAATATCCGCTTCCGCGGATTGAAGATATTTTCGCCTCGCTATCTGGAGGGAAACGCTTCACTAAGATTGATCTGGCCCAGGCGTACCTGCAAATGGAGGTAGAAGAAGCCTCGAAATAGTACCTCATGATCAACACTCATAAAGGCCTCTACCAATACAACCGGCTGGTGTTCGGGGTAGCATCAGCTCCGGCTATTTGGCAAAGGGCAATGGATCAAGCCCTGCAAGGGATTCCAGGGACCCAGTGTTATTTGGACGACATCCTGGTCACGGGCAAAAATGACAGTGATCACCTCGCCAACCTGGAGCAGGTGCTCACTAGATTGAAGGAATATGGGCTCCGAGCTAATCGCCACAAATGCGAGTTTTTCCAGGAGCAGATCTCGTATTGTGGCCACGTTATTGATAAAGAGGGGTTACATAAGTCCCCTGAAAAGATTGAGGCAGTAGTCAAGGCTCCAGCACCGGAAAATGTGTCACAACTGAGGTCGTTCCTCGGGCTGGTGAACTACTACCATAAGTTCTTGCCGAATTTGTCTACCATACTACACCCACTGAACACCCTACTGCAAACGGGGGTACCATGGAAGTGGAGTGATGAATGTAAATGAGCTTTCCAGAAGAGCAAAGCATTGATCACATCGAAAGAGGTGTTGGCTCATTTCAACCCAGCACCAGCAATTCGGTTGGCGTGTGATGCATCACCCTATGGCATTGGAGCGTTGCTGTCGCACAAATTCCCGGACGGCTCGGAGAGGCCAGTAGCCTTTGCGTCTCGGTCACTAACCTCAGCCGAGCGTAACTACGCCCAGATTGACAGGGAGGCCCTCAGCCTAGTGTGGGGAGTGAAAAAGTTCAACCACTATCTGCACGGGCAGAACTTGCTGACTGACCACCAACCACTTGTCTCCATCTTTAATCCAAAGAAGGGCGTTCCGGTGATGACTGCGCAACGGCTACAAAGATGGTCCCTTTTTCTAGGGGCGCACCAATATGAAATCGAGTATAAGGGCACGAAACAGCATGGAAACGCTGATGGGCTATCACGCCTGCCACTGCCTACTGCGGAGGAAGCACCAGCAGTGGATCCTGTCGAAATATTTCATTCGACTATAATTGAATGCTTGCCAGTAACTAACGCTGGTATAGAGAAGGAGACCCGAAATGACCCGACACTGTCTTGGGTATATGATTTGACGGTGAAGGGATGGCCAACACATGGTGACTCACTGTTGCCAGCATTCTCATCCAGAAGAGAACAGCTGTCAGTATGCCAGGGGACAGTGATGTGTGGATCCCGAGTGGTAATTCCACCCAAGTTAAGGGAGAGAGTGCTCAATGAGCTTCACGAAGGCCATCTGGGAGGGGTGAAAATGAAAAGCCTTGCTAGGGCTTATGTGTGGTGACCGGGGATCGATCAGCAAATCGAGGACCTGACAAAGAGCTGCTCAGGATGCCAGAAGGTCCAAAATGCACCACCACATGCCCCTCTACACCCATGGGAGTGGCCCTCATCTCCATGGCAACAGGTGCATATTGATTTTGTTGGTCCATTCATGGACTCAATGTTTGTAATAGCCATGGATGCGCACTCGAAATGGCCTGAGGTGATCAAAATGTCCTCCACCACCACGGAGAAAACTATTGCAGTCCTACGGACCATTTTTGCCAGGAACGGCTTGCCAGAGCAGATTTGCTCTGATAACGGACCACAGTTTGTGTCCGAAGAGTTTCGAAAATTTATGAAAAGGAATGGGGTAAGGCATTACACATCCACCCCGTATCATCCAGCCACAAATGGATTGGCTGAGAGGTTCGTACAAACCTTTAAAAAGGCGATAAGGGCCATGTGCGATGATGAAATTCCGCTACAGCATAAGGTGGACAATTTCCTGTTAGCCTACAGAAATGCGACACATGCAGTTACCAACCAGACCCCGGCCATGATGTTCTTTAACCGAAGGTTGAGATCTCGTCTGGATTTGCTCAGACCAAATGTACGAAGAAATGTTGAGAATAAGCAATTCCAGCACATCAATGAGAAGCCGACAAGGAGCTTCAATGTAGGACAACCAGTCTTGGCCCGCGACTACTGAACAGAGAAATGGCAACCAGGAACGATATGCACACGGCAGGGGCCACTCATGTACACAGTGGATGTTGGGGAGGACATTGTGAGATGCCACGTCGACCAGATCCTAGCGTCACAGGAACGAGTCAACCCCATGTCTCGCGTACCTGGGGATGAACCCGACATACCGGTAGCATCTACCCCAGAAACAGTAGCAGCGGAAACTGATGAACTAACCAACGAAAGGGAGCCAGAATCGCCTCCGCACCAAGAACAACAACCTCAGGAAAGGCGCTATCCAGATAGGATCAAGAAGCCGCCCCAAAGACTGAATGTATAAATGGACTATTTCAGTTTAATGTGCATGTTAAAGTGTTAATTGTTATTTGAATGTTATGGGTACTGTTAATCTAAAAGGGGAGGAATTGTAGTGTATGTACCTTTAAGAGAGAACTACTTTTACTGCTCCTTCATGCTGTAGTACCGGCAGTGACCACACCGGTATATAAGCCTTGCGCATGCCTCTGTACTGTTAGTCTTTAGACTACCCTCCTCCAGTAAACACCTGTTGATTGTTAATTTACAGCCTCCGTCTAGTTATTGGAAAACATCATACTTTAAGAATCAACGGATTCAATAGCAGGTACAGCACGGGGTTAGATACAGAGCAAAGCTCCCTCTACACTGACCCCATCAAACACTCCCAGGGCAGGTACAGCATGGGTTAGGTACAGAGTAAAGCTCCCTCTACACTTTCCGCATCAAATAACATTTGCCGAGAATTTGAGGACAAGCTGCGTTCTGAAACAGGGACCCACGTTTAAACGTGTGTTTATTCTGCTTTGCCATCTCTTTGTAAATCAGTGTCTGTGAACTAACCGCCTGTTAGCTGAGGCTGCGCTTCCCCCCCTGGTAGGCAAGCAGTTCCCACGTTAAAGGTCATGACTGATGGCACCAGCATTCAGTCCTGGGCGTGCCGACATCGTATTTGGTTTTAGAAGAAGAGGAGGAACAGTGACATTTTCCAAAACACCGTTAATGAGTGACAGTGTGAGGGAGCTGGATTAACATCAGTAGAGATACAGTCAGTAACACAGGGCGCTGGGGGAGAGGGGTTACTGAGTGACAGTGTGAGGGAGCTGGATTAACATCAGTAGAGATACAGTCAGTAAAACAGGGCGCTGGGGGAGAGGGGTTACTGAGTGACAGTGTGAGGGAGCTGGATTAACATCAGTAGAGATACAGTCAGTAACACAGGGCGCTGGGGGAGAGAGGTTACTGAGTGACAGTGTGAGGGAGCTGGATTAACATCAGTAGAGATACAGTCAGTAACACAGGGCGCTGGGGGAGAGAGGTTACTGAGTGACAGTGTGAGGGAGCTGGATTAACATCAGTAGAGATACAGTCAGTAACACAGGGCGCTGGGGGAGAGGGGTTACTGAGTGACAGTGTGAGGGAGCTGGATTAACATCAGTGGAGATACAGTCAGTAACACAGGGCGCTGGGGGAGAGGGGTTACTGAGTGACAGTGTGAGGGAGCTGGATTAGCATCAGTAGAGATACAGTCAGTAACACAGGGCGCTGGGGGAGAGGGGTTACTGAGTGACAGTGTGAGGGAGCTGGATTAACATCAGTAGAGATACAGTCAGTAACACAGGGCGCTGGGGGACAGGGGTTACTGAGTAACAGTGTGAGGGAGCTGGATTAACATCAGTAGAGATACTGTCAGTAACACAGGGCGCTGGGGGAGAGGGGTTACTGAGTGACAGTGTGACAGAGCTGGATTAACATCAGTGGAGATACAGTCAGTAACACAGGGCGCTGGGGGAGAGGGGTTACTGAGTGACAGTGTGAGGGAGCTGGATTAGCATCAGTAGAGATACAGTCAGTAACACAGGGCGCTGGGGGAGAGGGGTTACTGAGTGACAGTGTGAGGGAGCTGGATTAACATCAGTAGAGGTACAGTCAGTAACACGGCGCTGGGGGAGAGGGGTTACTGAGTGACAGTGTGAGGGAGCTGGATTAACATCAGTAGAGATACAATCAGTAACACAGGGCGCTGGGGGAGAGAGGTTACTGAGTGACAGTGTTAGGGAGCTGGATTAACATCAGTAGAGATACAGTCAGTAACAAAGGGCGCTGGGGGAGAGGGGTTACTGAGTGACAGTGTGAGGGAGCTGGATTAACATCAGTAGAGATACAGTCAGTAAGACAGGGCGCTGGGGGAGAGGGGTTACTGAGTGATAGTGTGAGGGAGCTGGATTAACATCAGTAGAGATACTGTCAGTAACACAGGGCGCTGGGGGAGAGGGGTTACTGAGTGACAGTGTGAGGGAGCTGGATTAACATCAGTGGAGATACAGTCAGTTAAACGGGGCGCTGGGGGAGAGGGGTTACTGAGTGACAGTGTGAGGGAGCTGGATTAACATCAGTAGAGATACAGTCAGTAACACAGGGCGCTGGGGGAGAGAGGTTACTGAGTGACAGTGTGAGGGTGCTGGATTAACATCAGTAGAGATACAGTCAGTAACACAGGGTGCTGGGGGAGAGGGGTTACTGAGTGACAGTGTGACAGAGCTGGATTAACATCAGTAGAGATACAGTCAGTGACACAGGGCGCTGAGGGAGAGAGGTTACTGAGTGACGGTGTGAGGGAGCTGGATTAACATCAGTGGAGATACAGTCAATGACCCAGGGCGCTGGGGGAGAGGGTTACTGAGTGACAGTGTGAGGGTGCTGGATTAACATCAGTAGAGATACAGTCAGTAACACAGGGCGCTGGGGGAGAGGGGTTACTGAGTGACAGTGTGAGGGAGCTGGATTAACATCAGTAGAGATACATTCAGTAACACAGGGCGCTGGGGGAGAGAGGTTACTGAGTGACAGTGTGAGGGAGCTGGATTAACATCAGTAGAGATACAGTCAGTGACACAGGGCACTGGGGGAGAGGGGTTACTGAGTGACAGTGTGAGGGAGCGGGATTAACATCAGTAGAGATACAGTCAGTAACACAGGGTGCTGGGGGAGAGGGGTTACTGAGTGACAGTGTGAGGGAGCTGGATTAACATCAGTAGAGATACAGTCAGTAACACAGGGCGCTGGGGTAGAGGGGTTACTGAGTGACAGTGTGAGGGAGCTGGATTAACATCAATAGAGATACAGTCAGTAACACAGGGCGCTGGGGGAGAGGCGTTACTGAGTGACAGTGTGAGGGAGCTGGATTAACATCAGTAGAGATACAGTCAGTAACACAGGGCGCTGGGGGAGAGGGGTTACTGAGTGACAGTGTGACAGAGCTGCATTAACATCAGTAGAGATAGCAACACAGGGCGCTGGGGAGAGGGGTTACTGAGTAACAGTGTGAGGGAGCTGGATTAACATCAGTAGAGATACAGTCAGTAACACAGGGCACTGGGGGAAAGGGGTTACTGAGTGACAGTGTGAGGGAGCTGGATTAACATCAGTAGAGATACAGTCAGTGACACATGGCGCTGAGGGAGAGAGGTTACTGAGTGACAGTATGAGGGAGCTGGATTAACATCAGTGGAGATACAGTCAATGACCCAGGGCGCTGGGGAGAGGGGTTACTGAGTAACAGTGTGAGGGAGCTGGATTAACATCAGTAGAGATACAGTCAGTAACACAGGGCACTGGGGGAGAGGGGTCACTGAGTGACAGTGTGAGGGAGCTGGATTAACATCAGTAGAGATACAATCAGTAACACAGGGCGCTGGGGGAGAGAGGTTACTGAGTGACAGTGTGAGGGAGCTGGATTAACATCAGTAGAGATACAGTCAGTAACAGAGGGCGCTGGGGGAGAGGGGTTACTGAGTGACAGTGTGAGGGAGCTGGATTAACATCAGTAGAGATACAGTCAGTAACACAGGGCGCTGGGGGAGAGGGGTTACTGAGTGATAGTGTGAGGGAGCTGGATTAACATCAGTAGAGATACTGCCAGTAACACAGGGCGCTGGGGGAGAGGGGTTACTGAGTGACAGTGTGAGGGAGCTGGATTAACATCAGTGGAGATACAGTCAGTTAAACGGGGCGCTGGGGGAGAGGGGTTATTGAGTGACAGTGTGAGGGTGCTGGATTAACATCAGTAGAGATACAGTCAGTAACACAGGGTGCTGGGGGAGAGGGGTTACTGAGTGACAGTGTGACAGAGCTGGATTAACATCAGTAGAGATACAGTCAGTGACACAGGGCGCTGAGGGAGAGAGGTTACTGAGTGACGGTGTGAGGGAGCTGGATTAACATCAGTGGAGATACAGTCAGTAACACAGGGCGCTGGGGGAGAGGGGTTACTGAGTGACAGTGTGAGGGAGCTGGATTAATATCAATAGAGGTACAGTCAGTAACACAGGGCGCTGGGGGAGAGGGGTTACCGAGTGACAGTGTGAGGGAGCTGGATTAACAGTAGAGATACAATCAGTAACACAGGGCGCTGGGGGAGAGAGGTTACTGAGTGACAGTGTGAGGGAGCTGGATTAACATCAGTAGAGATACAGTCAGTAACAGAGGGCACTGGGGGAGAGGGGTTACTGAGTGACAGTGTGAGGGAGCTGGATTAACATCAGTAGAGATACAGTCAGTAACACAGGGCGCTGGGGGAGAGAGGTTACTGAGTGACAGTGTGAGGGAGCTGGATTAACATCAGAAGAGATTCAGTCAGTGATACAGGGTGCTGGGGGAGAGGGGTTACTGAGTGACAGTGTGAGGGAGCTGGATTAACATCAGTAGAGATTCAGTCAGTAATACAGGGCGCTGGGGGAGAGGGGTTACTGAGTGACAGTGTGAGGGAGCTGGATTAACATCAGTAGAGATTCAGTCAGTAATACAGGGCGCTGGGGGAGAGGGGTTACTGAGTGACAGTGTGAGGGAGCTGGATTAACATCAGCAGAGATTCAGTCAGTAATACAGGGCGCTGGGGGAGAGGGCTTACTGAGTGACAGTGTGAGGGAGCTGGATTAACATCAGTAGAGATACAGTCAGTAACACAGGGCGCTGGGGGAGAGGGGTTACTGAGTGACAGTGTGACAGAGCTGGATTAACATCAGTAGAGATACAGTCAGTGACACAGGGCGCTGAGGGAGAGAGGTTACTGAGCGACAGTGTGAGGAAGCTGGATTAACATCAGTGGAGATACAGTCAATGACCCAGGGCGCTGGGGGAGAGGGTTACTGAGTGACAGTGTGAGGGAGCTGGATTAACATCAGTAGAGATACAGTCAGTAACACAGGGCGCTGGGGGAGAGGGGTTACTGAGTGATAGTGTGAGGGAGCTGGATTAACATCAGTAGAGATACTGTCAGTAACACAGGGCGCTGGGGGAGAGGGGTTACTGAGTGACAGTGTGAGGGAGCTGGATTAACATCAGTGGAGATACAGTCGGTAACACAGGGCGCTGGGGGAGAGGGTTTACTGAGTGACAGTGTGAGGGAGCTGGATTAACATCAGTAGAGATACAGTCAGTAACACAGGGCGCTGGGGGAGAGGGGTTACTGAGTGACAGTGTGAGGGAGCTGGATTAGCATCAGTAGAGGTACAGTCAGTAACACAGGGCGCTGGGGGGAGGGGTTACTGAGTGACAGTGTGACAGAGCTGGATTAACATCAGTGGAGATACAGTCAGTAACACAGGGCGCTGGGGGAGAGGGGTTACTGAGTGACAGTGTGAGGGAGCTGGATTAACATCAGTGGAGATACAGTCAGTAACACAGGGCGCTGGGGGAGAGGGGATACTGAGCGACAGTGTGAGGGAGCTGGATTAGCATCAGTAGAGATACAGCCAGTAACACAGGGCGCTGAGTGAGAGGGGTTACTGAGTGACAGTGTGAGGGAGCTGGATTAACATCAGTAGAGGTACAGTCAGTAACACGGCGCTGGGGGAGAGGGGTTACTGAGTGACAGTGTGAGGGAGCTGGATTAACATCAGTAGAGATACAATCAGTAACACAGGGCGCTGGGGGAGAGAGGTTACTGAGTGACAGTGTGAGGGAGCTGGATTAACATCAGTAGAGATACAGTCAGTAACACAGGGCGCTGGGGGAGAGGGGTTACTGAGTGACAGTGTGAGGGAGCTGGATTAACATCAGTAGAGATACAGTCAGTAACACAGGGCGCTGGGGGAGAGGGGTTACTGAGTGATAGTGTGAGGGAGCTGGATTAACATCAGTAGAGATACTGTCAGTAACACAGGGCGCTGGGGGAGAGGGGTTACTGAGTGACAGTGTGAGGGAGCTGGATTAACATCAGTGGAGATACAGTCAGTTAAACGGGGCGCTGGGGGAGAGGGGTTGCTGAGTGACAGTGTGAGGGTGCTGGATTAACATCAGTAGAGATACAGTCAGTAACACAGGGTGCTGGGGGAGTGGGGTTACTGAGTGACAGTGTGACAGAGCTGGATTAACATCAGTAGAGATACAGTCAGTGACACAGGGCGCTGAGGGAGAGAGGTTACTGAGTGACGGTGTGAGGGAGCTGGATTAACATCAGTGGAGATACAGTCAATGACCCAGGGCGCTGGGGGAGAGGGTTACTGAGTGACAGTGTGAGGGTGCTGGATTAACATCAGTAGAGATACAGTCAGTAACACAGGGCGCTGGGGGAGAGGGGTTACTGAGTGACAGTGTGAGGGAGCTGGATTAACATCAGTAGAGATACATTCAGTAACACAGGGCGCTGGGGGAGAGAGGTTACTGAGTGACAGTGTGAGGGAGCTGGATTAACATCAGTAGAGATACAGTCAGTGACAAAGGGCACTGGGGGAGAGGGGTTACTGAGTGACAGTGTGAGGGAGCGGGATTAACATCAGTAGAGATACAGTCAGTAACACAGGGTGCTGGGGGAGAGGGGTAACTGAGTGACAGTGTGAGGGAGCTGGATTAACATCAGTAGAGATACAGTCAGTAACACAGGGCGCTGGGGTAGAGGGGTTACTGAGTGACAGTGTGAGGGAGCTGGATTAACATCAATAGAGATACAGTCAGTAACACAGGGCGCTGGGGGAGAGGCGTTACTGAGTGACAGTGTGAGGGAGCTGGATTAACATCAGTAGAGATACAGTCAGTAACACAGGGCACTGGGGGAAAGGGGTTACTGAGTGACAGTGTGAGGGAGCTGGATTAACATCAGTAGAGATACAGTCAGTGACACATGGCGCTGAGGGAGAGAGGTTACTGAGTGACAGTATGAGGGAGCTGGATTAACATCAGTGGAGATACAGTCAATGACCCAGGGCGCTGGGGAGAGGGGTTACTGAGTAACAGTGTGAGGGAGCTGGATTAACATCAGTAGAGATACAGTCAGTAACACAGGGCACTGGGGGAGAGGGGTCACTGAGTGACAGTGTGAGGGAGCTGGATTAACATCAGTAGAGATACAATCAGTAACACAGGGCGCTGGGGGAGAGAGGTTACTGAGTGACAGTGTGAGGGAGCTGGATTAACATCAGTAGAGATACAGTCAGTAACAGAGGGCGCTGGGGGAGAGGGGTTACTGAGTGACAGTGTGAGGGAGCTGGATTAACATCAGTAGAGATACAGTCAGTAACACAGGGCGCTGGGGGAGAGGGGTTACTGAGTGATAGTGTGAGGGAGCTGGATTAACATCAGTAGAGATACTGCCAGTAACACAGGGCGCTGGGGGAGAGGGGTTACTGAGTGACAGTGTGAGGGAGCTGGATTAACATCAGTGGAGATACAGTCAGTAACACAGGGCGCTGGGGGAGAGGGTTTACTGAGTGACAGTGTGAGGGAGCTGGATTAACATCAGTAGAGATACAGTCAGTAATACAGGGCGCTGGGGGAGAGGGGTTAGTGAGTGACAGTGTGAGGGAGCTGGATTAACATCAGTAGAGATACAGTCAGTAACACAGGGCGCTGGGGGAGAGGGGTTACTGAGTGACAGTGTGAGGGAGCTGGATTAGCATCAGTAGAGGTACAGTCAGTAACACAGGGCGCTGGGGGGAGGGGTTACTGAGTGACAGTGTGACAGAGCTGGATTAACATCAGTGGAGATACAGTCAGTAACACAGGGCGCTGGGGGAGAGGGGTTACTGAGTGACAGTGTGAGGGAGCTGGATTAACATCAGTGGAGATACAGTCAGTAACACAGGGCGCTGGGGGAGAGGGGATACTGAGCGACAGTGTGAGGGAGCTGGATTAGCATCAGTAGAGATACAGCCAGTAACACAGGGCGCTGAGGGAGAGGGGTTACTGAGTGACAGTGTGAGGGAGCTGGATTAACATCAGTAGAGGTACAGTCAGTAACACGGCGCTGGGGGAGAGGGGTTACTGAGTGACAGTGTGAGGGAGCTGGATTAACATCAGTAGAGATACAATCAGTAACACAGGGCGCTGGGGGAGAGAGGTTACTGAGTGACAGTGTGAGGGAGCTGGATTAACATCAGTAGAGATACAGTCAGTAACACAGGGCGCTGGGGGAGAGGGGTTACTGAGTGACAGTGTGAGGGAGCTGGATTAACATCAGTAGAGATACAGTCAGTAACACAGGGCGCTGGGGGAGAGGGGTTACTGAGTGATAGTGTGAGGGAGCTGGATTAACATCAGTAGAGATACTGTCAGTAACACAGGGCGCTGGGGGAGAGGGGTTACTGAGTGACAGTGTGAGGGAGCTGGATTAACATCAGTGGAGATACAGTCAGTTAAACGGGGCGCTGGGGGAGAGGGGTTGCTGAGTGACAGTGTGAGGGTGCTGGATTAACATCAGTAGAGATACAGTCAGTAACACAGGGTGCTGGGGGAGTGGGGTTACTGAGTGACAGTGTGACAGAGCTGGATTAACATCAGTAGAGATACAGTCAGTGACACAGGGCGCTGAGGGAGAGAGGTTACTGAGTGACGGTGTGAGGGAGCTGGATTAACATCAGTGGAGATACAGTCAATGACCCAGGGCGCTGGGGGAGAGGGTTACTGAGTGACAGTGTGAGGGTGCTGGATTAACATCAGTAGAGATACAGTCAGTAACACAGGGCGCTGGGGGAGAGGGGTTACTGAGTGACAGTGTGAGGGAGCTGGATTAACATCAGTAGAGATACATTCAGTAACACAGGGCGCTGGGGGAGAGAGGTTACTGAGTGACAGTGTGAGGGAGCTGGATTAACATCAGTAGAGATACAGTCAGTGACAAAGGGCACTGGGGGAGAGGGGTTACTGAGTGACAGTGTGAGGGAGCGGGATTAACATCAGTAGAGATACAGTCAGTAACACAGGGTGCTGGGGGAGAGGGGTAACTGAGTGACAGTGTGAGGGAGCTGGATTAACATCAGTAGAGATACAGTCAGTAACACAGGGCGCTGGGGTAGAGGGGTTACTGAGTGACAGTGTGAGGGAGCTGGATTAACATCAATAGAGATACAGTCAGTAACACAGGGCGCTGGGGGAGAGGCGTTACTGAGTGACAGTGTGAGGGAGCTGGATTAACATCAGTAGAGATACAGTCAGTAACACAGGGCACTGGGGGAAAGGGGTTACTGAGTGACAGTGTGAGGGAGCTGGATTAACATCAGTAGAGATACAGTCAGTGACACATGGCGCTGAGGGAGAGAGGTTACTGAGTGACAGTATGAGGGAGCTGGATTAACATCAGTGGAGATACAGTCAATGACCCAGGGCGCTGGGGAGAGGGGTTACTGAGTAACAGTGTGAGGGAGCTGGATTAACATCAGTAGAGATACAGTCAGTAACACAGGGCACTGGGGGAGAGGGGTCACTGAGTGACAGTGTGAGGGAGCTGGATTAACATCAGTAGAGATACAATCAGTAACACAGGGCGCTGGGGGAGAGAGGTTACTGAGTGACAGTGTGAGGGAGCTGGATTAACATCAGTAGAGATACAGTCAGTAACAGAGGGCGCTGGGGGAGAGGGGTTACTGAGTGACAGTGTGAGGGAGCTGGATTAACATCAGTAGAGATACAGTCAGTAACACAGGGCGCTGGGGGAGAGGGGTTACTGAGTGATAGTGTGAGGGAGCTGGATTAACATCAGTAGAGATACTGCCAGTAACACAGGGCGCTGGGGGAGAGGGGTTACTGAGTGACAGTGTGAGGGAGCTGGATTAACATCAGTGGAGATACAGTCAGTTAAACGGGGCGCTGGGGGAGAGGGGTTACTGAGTGACAGTGTGAGGGTGCTGGATTAACATCAGTAGAGATACAGTCAGTAACACAGGGTGCTGGGGGAGAGGGGTTACTGAGTGACAGTGTGACAGAGCTGGATTAACATCAGTAGAGATACAGTCAGTGACACAGGGCGCTGAGGGAGAGAGGTTACTGAGTGACGGTGTGAGGGAGCTGGATTAACATCAGTGGAGATACAGTCAGTAACACAGGGCGCTGGGGGAGAGGGGTTACCGAGTGACAGTGTGAGGGAGCTGGATTAACAGTAGAGATACAGTCAGTAACACAGGGCGCTGGGGGAGAGAGGTTACTGAGTGACAGTGTGAGGGAGCTGGATTAACATCAGTAGAGATTCAGTCAGTAATACAGGGCGCTGGGGGAGAGGGGTTACTGAGTGACAGTGTGAGGGAGCTGGATTAACATCAGTAGAGATTCAGTCAGTAATACAGGGCGCTGGGGGAGAGGGGTTACTGAGTGACAGTGTGAGGGAGCTGGATTAACATCAGTAGAGATTCAGTCAGTAATACAGGGCGCTGGGGGAGAGGGGTTACTGAGTGACAGTGTGAGGGAGCTGGATTAACATCAGTAGAGATTCAGTCAGTAATACAGGGCGCTGGGGGAGAGGGGTTACTGAGAGACAGTGTGAGGGAGCTGGATTAACATCAGTAGAGATTCAGTCAGTAATACAGGGCGCTGGGGGAGAGGGGTTACTGAGTGATAGTGTGAGGGAGCTGGATTAACATCAGTAGAGATACAGTCAGTAACACAGGGCGCTGGGGGAGAGGGGTTACTGAGTGACAGTGTGACAGAGCTGGATTAACATCAGTAGAGATACAGTCAGTAACACAGGGTGCTGGGGGAGAGGGGTTACTGAGTGACAGTGTGAGGGAGCTGGATTAACATCAGTTGAGATACAGTCAGTAACACAGGGCGCTGGGGGAGAGGGTTTACTGAGTGACAGTGTGAGGGAGCTGGATTAACATCAGAGAGATACAGTCAGTAACACAGGGCGCTGGGGGAGAGGGGTTACTGAGAGACAGTGTGAGGGAGCTGGATTAGCATCAGTAGAGGTACAGTCAGTAACACAGGGCGCTGGGGGGTGGGGTTACTGAGTGACAGTGTGAGGGAGCTGGATTAACATCAGTAGAGATACAGTCAGTAACACAGGGCGCTGGGGGAGAGGGGTTACTGAGTGACAGTGTGAGGGAGCTGGATTAACATCAGTAGAGATACTGTCAGTAACACAGGGCGCTGGGGGAGAGGGGTTACTGAGTGACAGTGTGACAGAGCTGGATTAACATCAGTGGAGATACAGTCAGTAACACAGGGCGCTGGGGAAGAGGGGTTACTGAGTGACAGTGTGAGGGAGCTGGATTAACATCAGTGGAGATACAGTCAGTAACACAGGGCGCTGGGGGAGAGGGGTTACTGAGTGACAGTGTGAGGGAGCTGGATTAGCATCAGTAGAGATACAGTCAGTAACACAGGGCGCTGAGGGAGACGGGTTACTGAGTGACAGTGTGAGGGAGCTGGATTAACATCAGTAGAGGTACAGTCAGTAACACGGCGCTGGGGGAGAGGGGTTACTGAGTGACAGTGTGAGGGAGCTGGATTAACATCAGTAGAGATACAATCAGTAACACAGGGCGCTGGGGGAGAGAGGTTACTGAGTGACAGTGTGAGGGAGCTGGATTAACATCAGTAGAGATACAGTCAGTAACACAGGGCGCTGGGGGAGAGGGGTTACTGAGTGACAGTGTGAGGGAGCTGGATTAACATCAGTAGAGATACAGTCAGTAACACAGGGCGCTGGGGGAGAGGGGTTACTGAGTGATAGTGTGAGGGAGCTGGATTAACATCAGTAGAGATACTGTCAGTAACACAGGGCGCTGGGGGAGAGGGGTTACTGAGTGACAGTGTGAGGGAGCTGGATTAACATCAGTAGAGATACAGTCAGTTAAACGGGGCGCTGGGGGAGAGGGGTTACTGAGTGACAGTGTGAGGGTGCTGGATTAACATCAGTAGAGATACAGTCAGTGACACAGGGCGCTGAGGGAGAGAGGTTACTGAGTGACGGTGTGAGGGAGCTGGATTAACATCAGTGGAGATGCAGTCAATAACCCAGGGCGCTGGGGGAGAGGGTTACTGAGTGACAGTGTGAGGGTGCTGGATTAACATCAGTAGAGATACAGTCAGTAACACAGGGCGCTGGGGGAGAGGGGTTACTGAGTGACAGTGTGAGGGAGCTGGATTAACATCAGTAGAGATACATTCAGTAACACAGGGCGCTGGGGGAGAGAGGTTACTGAGTGACAGTGTGAGGGAGCTGGATTAACATCAGTAGAGATACAGTCAGTGACACAGGGCACTGGGGGAGAGGGGTTACTGAGTGACAGTGTGAGGGAGCGGGATTAACATCAGTAGAGATACAGTCAGTAACACAGGGTGCTGGGGGAGAGGGGTTACTGAGTGACAGTGTGAGGGAGCTGGATTAACATCAGTAGAGATACAGTCAGTAACACAGGGCGCTGGGGTAGAGGGGTTACTGAGTGACAGTGTGAGGGAGCTGGATTAACATCAATAGAGATACAGTCAGTAACACAGGGCGCTGGGGGAGAGGCGTTACTGAGTGACAGTGTGAGGGAGCTGGATTAACATCAGTAGAGATACAGTCAGTAACACAGGGCGCTGGGGGAGAGGGGTTACTGAGTAACAGTGTGAGGGAGCTGGATTAACACCAGTAGAGATACAGTCAGTAACAGAGGGCACTGGGGGAGAGGGGTTACTGAGTGACAGTGTGAGGGAGCTGGATTAACATCAGTAGAGATACAGTCAGTGACACATGGCGCTGAGGGAGAGAGGTTACTGAGTGACAGTGTGAGGGAGCTGGATTAACATCAGTGGAGATACAGTCAATGACCCAGGGCGCTGGGGGAGAGGGTTACTGAGTGACAGTGTGAGGGAGCTGGATTAACATCAGTGGAGATACAGTAAGTAACACAGGGCGCTGGGGGAGAGGGGTTACTGAGTGACAGTGTGAGGGAGCTGGATTAATATCAGTCGAGGTACAGTCAGTAACACAGGGCGCTGGGGGAGAGGGGTTACCGAGTGACAGTGTGAGGGAGCTGGATTAACATCAGTTGAGATACAGTTAGTAACAGAGGGCACTGGGGGAGAGGGGTTACTGAGTGACAGTGTGAGGGAGCTGGATTAACATCAGTAGAGATACAGTTAGTAACAGAGGGCACTGGGGGAGAGGGGTTACTGAGTGACAGTGTGAGGGAGCTGGATTAACATCAGTAGAGATACAGTCAGTAACACAGGGCGCTGGGGGAGAGAGGTTACTGAGTGACAGTGTGAGGGAGCTGGATTAACATCAGAAGAGATTCAGTCAGTAATACAGGGCGCTGGGGGAGAGGGGTTACTGAGTGACAGTGTGAGGGAGCTGGATTAACATCAGTAGAGATTCAGTCAGTAATACAGGGCGCTGGGGGAGAGGGGTTACTGAGTGACAGTGTGAGGGAGCTGGATTAACATCAGTAGAGATTCAGTCAGTAATACAGGGCGCTGGGGGAGAGGGGTTACTGAGTGACAGTGTGAGGGAGCTGGATTAACATCAGTAGAGATTCAGTCAGTAATACAGGGCGCTGGGGGAGAGGGGTTACTGAGTGACAGTGTGAGGGAGCTGGATTAACATCAGTAGAGATTCAGTCAGTAATACAGGGCGCTGGGGGAGAGGGGCTACTGAGAGACAGTGTGAGGGAGCTGGATTAACATCAGTAGAGATTCAGTCAGTAATACAGGGCACTGGGGGAGAGGGCTTACTGAGTGACAGTGTGAGGGAGCTGGATTAACATCAGTAGAGATACAGTCAGTAACACAGGGCGCTGGGGGAGAGGGGTTACTGAGTGACAGTGTGACAGAGCTGGATTAACATCAGTAGAGATACAGTCAGTGACACAGGGCGCTGAGGGAGAGAGGTTACTGAGCGACAGTGTGAGGAAGCTGGATTAACATCAGTGGAGATACAGTCAATGACCCAGGGCGCTGGGGGAGAGGGTTACTGAGTGACAGTGTGAGGGAGCTGGATTAACATCAGTAGAGATACAGTCAGTAACACAGGGCGCTGGGGGAGAGGGGTTACTGAGTGATAGTGTGAGGGAGCTGGATTAACATCAGTAGAGATACTGTCAGTAACACAGGGCGCTGGGGGAGAGGGGTTACTGAGTGACAGTGTGAGGGAGCTGGATTAACATCAGTGGAGATACAGTCAGTAACACAGGGCGCTGGGGGAGAGGGGTTACTGAGTGACAGTGTGAGGGAGCTGGATTAACATCAGTAGAGATACAGTCAGTAACACAGGGCGCTGGGGGACAGGGGTTACTGAGTGACAGTGTGAGGGAGCTGGATTAACATCAGTAGAGATACTGTCAGTAACACAGGGCACTGGGGGAGAGGGGTTACTGAGTGACAGTGTGACAGAGCTGGATTAACATCAGTGGAGATACAGTCAGTAACACAGGGCGCTGGGGGAGAGGGGTTACTGAGTGACAGTGTGAGGGAGCTGGATTAACATCAGTGGAGATACAGTCAGTAACACAGGGCGCTGGGGGAGAGGGGTTACTGAGTGACAGTGTGAGGGAGCTGGATTAGCATCAGTAGAGATACAGTCAGTAACACAGGGCGCTGAGGGAGAGGGGTTACTGAGTGACAGTGTGAGGGAGCTGGATTAACATCAGTAGAGGTACAGTCAGTAACACGGCGCTGGGGGAGAGGGGTTACTGAGTGACAGTGTGAGGGAGCTGGATTAACATCAGTAGAGATACAGTCAGTAACACAGGGCGCTGGGGGAGAGGGGTTACTGAGTGACAGTGTGAGGGAGCTGGATTAACATCAGTGGAGATACAGTCAGTAACACAGGGCGCTGGGGGAGAGGGGTTACTGAGTGACAGTGTGAGGGAGCTGGATTAACATCAGTAGAGGTACAGTCAGTAACACGGCGCTGGGGGAGAGGGGTTACTGAGTGACAGTGTGAGGGAGCTGGATTAACATCAGTAGAGATACAATCAGTAACACAGGGCGCTGGGGGAGAGAGGTTACTGAGTGACAGTGTGAGGGAGCTGGATTAACATCAGTAGAGATACAGTCAGTAACACAGGGCGCTGGGGGAGAGGGGTTACTGAGTGACAGTGTGAGGGAGCTGGATTAACATCAGTAGAGATACAGTCAGTAACACAGGGCGCTGGGGGAGAGGGGTTACTGAGTGATAGTGTGAGGGAGCTGGATTAACATCAGTAGAGATACTGTCAGTAACACAGGGCGCTGGGGGAGAGGGGTTACTGAGTGACAGTGTGAGGGAGCTGGAGTAACATCAGTGGAGATACAGTCAGTTAAACGGGGCGCTGGGGGAGAGGGGTTACTGAGTGACAGTGTGAGGGTGCTGGATTAACATCAGTAGAGATACAGTCAGTAACACAGGGTGCTGGGGGAGAGGGGTTACTGAGTGACAGTGTGACAGAGCTGGATTAACATCAGTAGAGATACAGTCAGTGACACAGGGCGCTGAGGGAGAGAGGTTACTGAGTGACGGTGTGAGGGAGCTGGATTAACATCAGTGGAGATGCAGTCAATGACCCAGGGCGCTGGGGGAGAGGGTTACTGAGTGACAGTGTGAGGGTGCTGGATTAACATCAGTAGAGATACAGTCAGTAACACAGGGCGCTGGGGGAGAGGGGTTACTGAGTGACAGTGTGAGGGAGCTGGATTAGCATCAGTAGAGATACAGTCAGTAACACAGGGCGCTGAGGGAGACGGGTTACTGAGTGACAGTGTGAGGGAGCTGGATTAACATCAGTAGAGGTACAGTCAGTAACACGGCGCTGGGGGAGAGGGGTTACTGAGTGACAGTGTGAGGGAGCTGGATTAACATCAGTAGAGATACAATCAGTAACACAGGGCGCTGGGGGAGAGAGGTTACTGAGTGACAGTGTGAGGGAGCTGGATTAACATCAGTAGAGATACAGTCAGTAACACAGGGCGCTGGGGGAGAGGGGTTACTGAGTGACAGTGTGAGGGAGCTGGATTAACATCAGTAGAGATACAGTCAGTAACACAGGGCGCTGGGGGAGAGGGGTTACTGAGTGATAGTGTGAGGGAGCTGGATTAACATCAGTAGAGATACTGTCAGTAACACAGGGCGCTGGGGGAGAGGGGTTACTGAGTGACAGTGTGAGGGAGCTGGATTAACATCAGTGGAGATACAGTCAGTTAAACGGGGCGCTGGGGGAGAGGGGTTACTGAGTGACAGTGTGAGGGTGCTGGATTAACATCAGTAGAGATACAGTCAGTGACACAGGGCGCTGAGGGAGAGAGGTTACTGAGTGACGGTGTGAGGGAGCTGGATTAACATCAGTGGAGATGCAGTCAATAACCCAGGGCGCTGGGGGAGAGGGTTACTGAGTGACAGTGTGAGGGTGCTGGATTAACATCAGTAGAGATACAGTCAGTAACACAGGGCGCTGGGGGAGAGGGGTTACTGAGTGACAGTGTGAGGGAGCTGGATTAACATCAGTAGAGATACATTCAGTAACACAGGGCGCTGGGGGAGAGAGGTTACTGAGTGACAGTGTGAGGGAGCTGGATTAACATCAGTAGAGATACAGTCAGTGACACAGGGCACTGGGGGAGAGGGGTTACTGAGTGACAGTGTGAGGGAGCGGGATTAACATCAGTAGAGATACAGTCAGTAACACAGGGTGCTGGGGGAGAGGGGTTACTGAGTGACAGTGTGAGGGAGCTGGATTAACATCAGTAGAGATACAGTCAGTAACACAGGGCGCTGGGGTAGAGGGGTTACTGAGTGACAGTGTGAGGGAGCTGGATTAACATCAATAGAGATACAGTCAGTAACACAGGGCGCTGGGGGAGAGGCGTTACTGAGTGACAGTGTGAGGGAGCTGGATTAACATCAGTAGAGATACAGTCAGTAACACAGGGCGCTGGGGGAGAGGGGTTACTGAGTAACAGTGTGAGGGAGCTGGATTAACACCAGTAGAGATACAGTCAGTAACAGAGGGCACTGGGGGAGAGGGGTTACTGAGTGACAGTGTGAGGGAGCTGGATTAACATCAGTAGAGATACAGTCAGTGACACATGGCGCTGAGGGAGAGAGGTTACTGAGTGACAGTGTGAGGGAGCTGGATTAACATCAGTGGAGATACAGTCAATGACCCAGGGCGCTGGGGGAGAGGGTTACTGAGTGACAGTGTGAGGGAGCTGGATTAACATCAGTGGAGATACAGTAAGTAACACAGGGCGCTGGGGGAGAGGGGTTACTGAGTGACAGTGTGAGGGAGCTGGATTAATATCAGTCGAGGTACAGTCAGTAACACAGGGCGCTGGGGGAGAGGGGTTACCGAGTGACAGTGTGAGGGAGCTGGATTAACATCAGTTGAGATACAGTTAGTAACAGAGGGCACTGGGGGAGAGGGGTTACTGAGTGACAGTGTGAGGGAGCTGGATTAACATCAGTAGAGATACAGTTAGTAACAGAGGGCACTGGGGGAGAGGGGTTACTGAGTGACAGTGTGAGGGAGCTGGATTAACATCAGTAGAGATACAGTCAGTAACACAGGGCGCTGGGGGAGAGAGGTTACTGAGTGACAGTGTGAGGGAGCTGGATTAACATCAGAAGAGATTCAGTCAGTAATACAGGGCGCTGGGGGAGAGGGGTTACTGAGTGACAGTGTGAGGGAGCTGGATTAACATCAGTAGAGATTCAGTCAGTAATACAGGGCGCTGGGGGAGAGGGGTTACTGAGTGACAGTGTGAGGGAGCTGGATTAACATCAGTAGAGATTCAGTCAGTAATACAGGGCGCTGGGGGAGAGGGGTTACTGAGTGACAGTGTGAGGGAGCTGGATTAACATCAGTAGAGATTCAGTCAGTAATACAGGGCGCTGGGGGAGAGGGGTTACTGAGTGACAGTGTGAGGGAGCTGGATTAACATCAGTAGAGATTCAGTCAGTAATACAGGGCGCTGGGGGAGAGGGGCTACTGAGAGACAGTGTGAGGGAGCTGGATTAACATCAGTAGAGATTCAGTCAGTAATACAGGGCACTGGGGGAGAGGGCTTACTGAGTGACAGTGTGAGGGAGCTGGATTAACATCAGTAGAGATACAGTCAGTAACACAGGGCGCTGGGGGAGAGGGGTTACTGAGTGACAGTGTGAGGGAGCTGGAGTAACATCAGTGGAGATACAGTCAGTTAAACGGGGCGCTGGGGGAGAGGGGTTACTGAGTGACAGTGTGAGGGTGCTGGATTAACATCAGTAGAGATACAGTCAGTAACACAGGGTGCTGGGGGAGAGGGGTTACTGAGTGACAGTGTGACAGAGCTGGATTAACATCAGTAGAGATACAGTCAGTGACACAGGGCGCTGAGGGAGAGAGGTTACTGAGTGACGGTGTGAGGGAGCTGGATTAACATCAGTGGAGATGCAGTCAATGACCCAGGGCGCTGGGGGAGAGGGTTACTGAGTGACAGTGTGAGGGTGCTGGATTAACATCAGTAGAGATACAGTCAGTAACACAGGGCGCTGGGGGAGAGGGGTTACTGAGTGACAGTGTGAGGGAGCTGGATTAGCATCAGTAGAGATACAGTCAGTAACACAGGGCGCTGAGGGAGACGGGTTACTGAGTGACAGTGTGAGGGAGCTGGATTAACATCAGTAGAGGTACAGTCAGTAACACGGCGCTGGGGGAGAGGGGTTACTGAGTGACAGTGTGAGGGAGCTGGATTAACATCAGTAGAGATACAATCAGTAACACAGGGCGCTGGGGGAGAGAGGTTACTGAGTGACAGTGTGAGGGAGCTGGATTAACATCAGTAGAGATACAGTCAGTAACACAGGGCGCTGGGGGAGAGGGGTTACTGAGTGACAGTGTGAGGGAGCTGGATTAACATCAGTAGAGATACAGTCAGTAACACAGGGCGCTGGGGGAGAGGGGTTACTGAGTGATAGTGTGAGGGAGCTGGATTAACATCAGTAGAGATACTGTCAGTAACACAGGGCGCTGGGGGAGAGGGGTTACTGAGTGACAGTGTGAGGGAGCTGGATTAACATCAGTGGAGATACAGTCAGTTAAACGGGGCGCTGGGGGAGAGGGGTTACTGAGTGACAGTGTGAGGGTGCTGGATTAACATCAGTAGAGATACAGTCAGTGACACAGGGCGCTGAGGGAGAGAGGTTACTGAGTGACGGTGTGAGGGAGCTGGATTAACATCAGTGGAGATGCAGTCAATAACCCAGGGCGCTGGGGGAGAGGGTTACTGAGTGACAGTGTGAGGGTGCTGGATTAACATCAGTAGAGATACAGTCAGTAACACAGGGCGCTGGGGGAGAGGGGTTACTGAGTGACAGTGTGAGGGAGCTGGATTAACATCAGTAGAGATACATTCAGTAACACAGGGCGCTGGGGGAGAGAGGTTACTGAGTGACAGTGTGAGGGAGCTGGATTAACATCAGTAGAGATACAGTCAGTGACACAGGGCACTGGGGGAGAGGGGTTACTGAGTGACAGTGTGAGGGAGCGGGATTAACATCAGTAGAGATACAGTCAGTAACACAGGGTGCTGGGGGAGAGGGGTTACTGAGTGACAGTGTGAGGGAGCTGGATTAACATCAGTAGAGATACAGTCAGTAACACAGGGCGCTGGGGTAGAGGGGTTACTGAGTGACAGTGTGAGGGAGCTGGATTAACATCAATAGAGATACAGTCAGTAACACAGGGCGCTGGGGGAGAGGCGTTACTGAGTGACAGTGTGAGGGAGCTGGATTAACATCAGTAGAGATACAGTCAGTAACACAGGGCGCTGGGGGAGAGGGGTTACTGAGTAACAGTGTGAGGGAGCTGGATTAACACCAGTAGAGATACAGTCAGTAACAGAGGGCACTGGGGGAGAGGGGTTACTGAGTGACAGTGTGAGGGAGCTGGATTAACATCAGTAGAGATACAGTCAGTGACACATGGCGCTGAGGGAGAGAGGTTACTGAGTGACAGTGTGAGGGAGCTGGATTAACATCAGTGGAGATACAGTCAATGACCCAGGGCGCTGGGGGAGAGGGTTACTGAGTGACAGTGTGAGGGAGCTGGATTAACATCAGTGGAGATACAGTAAGTAACACAGGGCGCTGGGGGAGAGGGGTTACTGAGTGACAGTGTGAGGGAGCTGGATTAATATCAGTCGAGGTACAGTCAGTAACACAGGGCGCTGGGGGAGAGGGGTTACCGAGTGACAGTGTGAGGGAGCTGGATTAACATCAGTTGAGATACAGTTAGTAACAGAGGGCACTGGGGGAGAGGGGTTACTGAGTGACAGTGTGAGGGAGCTGGATTAACATCAGTAGAGATACAGTTAGTAACAGAGGGCACTGGGGGAGAGGGGTTACTGAGTGACAGTGTGAGGGAGCTGGATTAACATCAGTAGAGATACAGTCAGTAACACAGGGCGCTGGGGGAGAGAGGTTACTGAGTGACAGTGTGAGGGAGCTGGATTAACATCAGAAGAGATTCAGTCAGTAATACAGGGCGCTGGGGGAGAGGGGTTACTGAGTGACAGTGTGAGGGAGCTGGATTAACATCAGTAGAGATTCAGTCAGTAATACAGGGCGCTGGGGGAGAGGGGTTACTGAGTGACAGTGTGAGGGAGCTGGATTAACATCAGTAGAGATTCAGTCAGTAATACAGGGCGCTGGGGGAGAGGGGTTACTGAGTGACAGTGTGAGGGAGCTGGATTAACATCAGTAGAGATTCAGTCAGTAATACAGGGCGCTGGGGGAGAGGGGTTACTGAGTGACAGTGTGAGGGAGCTGGATTAACATCAGTAGAGATTCAGTCAGTAATACAGGGCGCTGGGGGAGAGGGGCTACTGAGAGACAGTGTGAGGGAGCTGGATTAACATCAGTAGAGATTCAGTCAGTAATACAGGGCACTGGGGGAGAGGGCTTACTGAGTGACAGTGTGAGGGAGCTGGATTAACATCAGTAGAGATACAGTCAGTAACACAGGGCGCTGGGGGAGAGGGGTTACTGAGTGACAGTGTGACAGAGCTGGATTAACATCAGTAGAGATACAGTCAGTGACACAGGGCGCTGAGGGAGAGAGGTTACTGAGCGACAGTGTGAGGAAGCTGGATTAACATCAGTGGAGATACAGTCAATGACCCAGGGCGCTGGGGGAGAGGGTTACTGAGTGACAGTGTGAGGGAGCTGGATTAACATCAGTAGAGATACAGTCAGTAACACAGGGCGCTGGGGGAGAGGGGTTACTGAGTGATAGTGTGAGGGAGCTGGATTAACATCAGTAGAGATACTGTCAGTAACACAGGGCGCTGGGGGAGAGGGGTTACTGAGTGACAGTGTGAGGGAGCTGGATTAACATCAGTGGAGATACAGTCAGTAACACAGGGCGCTGGGGGAGAGGGGTTACTGAGTGACAGTGTGAGGGAGCTGGATTAACATCAGTAGAGATACAGTCAGTAACACAGGGCGCTGGGGGACAGGGGTTACTGAGTGACAGTGTGAGGGAGCTGGATTAACATCAGTAGAGATACTGTCAGTAACACAGGGCACTGGGGGAGAGGGGTTACTGAGTGACAGTGTGACAGAGCTGGATTAACATCAGTGGAGATACAGTCAGTAACACAGGGCGCTGGGGGAGAGGGGTTACTGAGTGACAGTGTGAGGGAGCTGGATTAACATCAGTGGAGATACAGTCAGTAACACAGGGCGCTGGGGGAGAGGGGTTACTGAGTGACAGTGTGAGGGAGCTGGATTAACCTCAGTGGAGATACAGTAAGTAACACAGGGCGCTGGGGGAGAGGGGTTACTGAGTGACAGTGTGAGGGAGCTGGATTAATATCAGTCGAGGTACAGTCAGTAACACAGGGCGCTGGGGGAGAGGGGTTACCGAGTGACAGTGTGAGGGAGCTGGATTAACAGTAGAGATACAGTCAGTAACACAGGGCGCTGGGGGAGAGAGGTTACTGAGTGACAGTGTGAGGGAGCTGGATTAACATCAGTAGAGATACAGTTAGTAACAGAGGGCACTGGGGGAGAGGGGTTACTGAGTGACAGTGTGAGGGAGCTGGATTAACATCAGTAGAGATACAGTCAGTAACACAGGGCGCTGGGGGAGAGAGGTTACTGAGTGACAGTGTGAGGGAGCTTGATTAACATCAGAAGAGATTCAGTCAGTAATACAGGGCGCTGGGTGAGAGGGGTTACTGAGTGACAGTGTGAGGGAGCTGGATTAACATCAGTAGAGATACAGTCAGTAACACAGGGCGCTGGGGGAGAGGGGTTACTGAGTGACAGTGTGAGGGAGCTGGATTAACATCAGTAGAGATACAGTCAGTAACACAGGGCGCTGGGGGAGAGGGGTTACTGAGTGACAGTGTGACAGAGCTGGATTAACATCAGTAGAGATACAGTCAGTAACACAGGGCGCTGGGGGAGAGGGGTTACTGAGCGACAGTGTGAGGGAGCTGGATTAACATCAGTGGAGATACAGTCAGTAACACAGGGCGCTGGGGGAGAGGGGTTACTGAGTGACAGTGTGAGGGAGCTGGATTAACATCAGTAGAGATACAGTCAGTAACACAGGGCGCTGGGGTAGAGGGGTTACTGAGTGACAGTGTGAGGGAGCTGCATTAACATCAATAGAGATACAGTCAGTAACACAGGGCGCTGGGGGAGAGGCGTTACTGAGTGACAGTGTGAGGGAGCTGGATTAACATCAGTAGAGATACAGTCAGTAACACAGGGCGCTGGGGGAGAGGGGTTACTGAGTGACAGTGTGAGGGAGCTGGATTAACATCAATAGAGATACAGTCAGTAACACAGGGCGCTGGGGGTGAGGGGTTACTGAGTGACAGTGTGAGGGAGCTGGATTAACATCAGTAGAGATACAGTCAGTGACACATGGCGCTGAGGGAGAGAGGTTACTGAGTGACAGTATGAGGGAGATGGATTAACATCAGTGGAGATACAGTCAATGACCCAGGGCGCTGGGGGAGAGGGTTACTGAGTGACAGTGTGAGGGAGCTGGATTAACCTCAGTGGAGATAGAGTAAGTAACACAGGGCGCTGGGGGAGAGGGGTTACTGAGTGACAGTGTGAGGGAGCTGGATTAATATCAGTCGAGGTACAGTCAGTAACACAGGGCGCTGGGGGAGAGGGGTTACCGAGTGACAGTGTGAGGGAGCTGGATTAACAGTAGAGATACAGTCAGTAACACAGGGCGCTGGGGGAGAGAGGTTACTGAGTGACAGTGTGAGGGAGCTGGATTAACATCAGTAGAGATACAGTTAGTAACAGAGGGCACTGGGGGAGAGGGGTTACTGAGTGACAGTGTGAGGGAGCTGGATTAACATCAGTAGAGATACAGTCAGTAACACAGGGCGCTGGGGGAGAGAGGTTACTGAGTGACAGTGTGAGGGAGCTTGATTAACATCAGAAGAGATTCAGTCAGTAATACAGGGCGCTGGGTGAGAGGGGTTACTGAGTGACAGTGTGAGGGAGCTGGATTAACATCAGTAGAGATTCAGTCAGTAATACAGGGCGCTGGGGGAGGGGGGTTACTGAGTGACAGAGTGAGGGAGCTGGATTAACATCAGTAGGGATACAGTCAGTAACACAGGGCGCTGGGGAGTGGGGTTACTGAGTGACTGTGAGGGAGCTGGATTAACATCAGTAGAGATACAGTCAGTAACACAGGGCGCTGGGGGAGAGGGGTTACTGAGTGACAGTGTGAGGGAGCTGGATTAACATCAGTAGAGATACAGTCAGTAACACAGGGCGCTGGGGGAGAGGGGTTACTGAGTGACAGTGTGACAGAGCTGGATTAACATCAGTAGAGATACAGTCAGTAACACAGGGCGCTGGGGGAGAGGGGTTACTGAGCGACAGTGTGAGGGAGCTGGATTAACATCAGTGGAGATACAGTCAGTAACACAGGGCGCTGGGGGAGAGGGGTTACTGAGTGACAGTGTGAGGGAGCTGGATTAACATCAGTAGAGATACAGTAAGTAACACAGGGCGCTGGGGGAGAGGGGTTACTGAGTGACAGTGTGAGGGAGCGGGATTAACATCAGTAGAGATACAGTCAGTAACACAGGGTGCTGGGGGAGAGGGGTTACTGAGTGACAGTGTGAGGGAGCTGGATTAACATCAGTAGAGATACAGTCAGTAACACAGGGCGCTGGGGTAGAGGGGTTACTGAGTGACAGTGTGAGGGAGCTGGATTAACATCAATAGAGATACAGTCAGTAACACAGGGCGCTGGGGGAGAGGCGTTACTGAGTGACAGTGTGAGGGAGCTGGATTAACATCAGTAGAGATACAGTCAGTAACACAGGGCGCTGGGGGAGAGGGGTTACTGAGTGACAGTGTGAGGGAGCTGGATTAACATCAATAGAGATACAGTCAGTAACACAGGGCGCTGGGGGAGAGGGGTTACTGAGTGACAGTGTGAGGGAGCTGGATTAACATCAGTAGAGATACAGTCAGTGACACATGGCGCTGAGGGAGAGAGGTTACTGAGTGACAGTATGAGGGAGCTGGATTAACATCAGTGGAGATACAGTCAATGACCCAGGGCGCTGGGAGAGAGGGTTACTGAGTGACAGTGTGAGGGAGCTGGATTAACCTCAGTGGAGATACAGTAAGTAACACAGTGCGCTGGGGGAGAGGGGTTACTGAGTGACAGTGTGAGGGAGCTGGATTAATATCAGTCGAGGTACAGTCAGTAACACAGGGCGCTGGGGGAGAGGGGTTACCGAGTGACAGTGTGAGGGAGCTGGATTAACAGTAGAGATACAGTCAGTAACACAGGGCACTGGGGGAGAGGGGTTACTGAGTGACAGTGTGAGGGAGCTGGATTAACATCAGTAGAGATACAGTTAGTAACAGAGGGCACTGGGGGAGAGGGGTTACTGAGTGACAGTGTGAGGGAGCTGGATTAACATCAGTAGAGATACAGTCAGTAACACAGGGCGCTGGGGGAGAGAGGTTACTGAGTGACAGTGTGAGGGAGCTGGATTAACATCAGTAGAGATGCAGTCAGTAATACAGGGCGCTGGGGGAGAGGGGTTACTGAGTGACAGTGTGAGGGAGCTGGATTAACATCAGTAGAGATACAGTCAGTAACACAGGGTGCTGGGGGAGAGAGGTTACTGAGTGACAGTGTGAGGGAGCTGGATTAACATCAGTAGAGATACAGTCAGTAACACAGGGTGCTGGGGGAGAGGGGTTACTGAGTGACAGTGTGGGGGAGCTGGATTAACATCAGTGGAGATACAGTCAGTTAAACGGGGCCTGTCTCTTTAAATGGAGCTCAGGCCCATTAATGGGTGTCTGTGTGCCACCATCTGGCCGGCCGTGGGTTTGCAACTTAAGTTTCCCCTTAACTCAAAAGGTTTTGTCACCGGGCAGGGTTAAAGGTCCCAAGACCACTGGTTGACCTCTGACACCAGAGCCTGCGGCCTGCACACGGGCTGCGTTTCCCCGCATGGGATGACCAATCGTGGCCCTCAGCTGACGCTCGCGCGCCCGCCGTTCCCAGCAGCGGCCGACCAGAGGCCTGAGCCACCCGCCCCCACTGACTGAGCCCCACACACACCCCCAACTCTCCCCGACTCCCCCACTCTAACCCGCTCACACAGCAGAGGCCGGGGATGGAGCCTGGGCCTCTCTTGCTCGCTGTGGGGCCCAGTACCACACACCTCCCTGTCTATTTCCCTTCTCCTCGCTCTCGCTCTCTCCCTCTCTCTGTCTCTCCCTCTCTTCCTCTTTCTGTGTCTTCTCTCGGTCTCTCTCTCTGTCTTTCTTTCTCTCGTCCTCCCTCTCTCTCTGTCTCTCTCTCTCTCCTTCTCCCTCTCTCTCTGCCCCCTCGCTCTCTCTCTCTCTCTCCCCCCTCTCTTTCCCTGCACTGTCAGAGGGGCAGTACTGAGGGAGCGCCGCACTGTCGGAAGGGCGGTACTGAGGGAGCGCCGCACTGTCGGAGGGGCAGTACTGAGGGAGCGCCGCACTGTCGGAGGGGCGGTACTGAGGGAGCGCCGCACTGTCGGAGGGGCGGTACTGAGGGAGCGCCGCACTGTCGGAGGGCTGGTACTGAGGGAGCGCCGCACTGTCGGAGGGGCAGTACTGAGGGAGTGCCACACTGTCGGAGGGGCGGTACTGAGGGAGTGCCGCACTGTCGGAGGGCTGGTACTGAGGGAGCGCCGCACTGTCGGAGGGGCAGTACTGAGGGAGCGCCGCACTGTCGGAGGAGCGGTACTGAGGGAGCGCCGCACTGTCGGAGGGGCTGTACTGAGGGAGCGCCGCACTGTCGGAGGGGCGGTACTGAGGGAGCGCCGCACTGTCGGAGGGGCAGTACTGAGGGAGCGCCGCACTGTCGGAGGGGCGGTACTGAGGGAGCGCCGCACTGTCGGAGGGGCAGTACTGAGGGAGCGCCGCACTGTCGGAGGGGCGGTACTGAGGGAGTGCCGCACTGTCGGAGGGGCAGTACTGAGGGGGCGCCGCACTGTCAGAGGGGCGGTACTGAGGGAGCGCCGCACTGTCGGAGGGGCGGTACTGAGGGAGCGCCGCACTGTCGGAGGGGCGGTACTGAGGGAGCGCCGCACTGTCGGAGGGGCGGTACTGAGGGAGCGCCGCACTGTCAGAGGTGCCGTCTTTTGGGATGCGACATTAAACCCGAGGCCCCCGTCTGCCCTCTCAGGTGGATGTAAAAGATCCCACAGCCACTAATAGAAGAAGAGCAAGGGGGAGTTCTCCCCGGTGTCCTGGGGCCAATATTTATCCCTCAACCAACATCACTAAAACAGACGATCTTGTCATTTATCACATTGCTGTTTGTGGGAGCTTGCTGTGCGCAAATTGCCTGCCGCGTTTCCCACATTACAACAGTGACCACACTTCAAAAAAAGTCCTTCATTGGCTGTGAAGCGCTTTGGGACGTCCCGAGGTGGGGAAAGGCGCTGGAGAAATGGGAGTCCGTCTTTTCATTCAGAGAAGGAAGGAGGTCGAGAAACAATTGGTCAAAAGTCGATCTCCTCCCAGCTTCAATTTTAGCTCCACCGACGGAGACGCTGTCGCCACCTCCCGCCCCAGGCTGAAACCGGTGGGATGAGGCCCTCCCATTCCGTCAATTCAGCTTGGCAATCCTCGGCGTGAAGGGAGGGGAGCGAGGAGGAGTGGTGGGGGTGGGGGCGGGGGCGGCCCGTCACGTGGAATCTGCTCCCCTCTTTAATCTCTCTCTCTCTCTCTCGCTCGCTTCCCTGCGGTCCCCGAGTCCTTGACCTCGACTCCTTCCATCCCCCCGCTCGTCCCCATCCTCCGTTTATTTTCAGCAGCGGCCTAATTGGAGTGCGGGCCCCGAGTCCCCCAAAAGGCTTGTGGGCCGACCTACTTGCTGGAGCTCTCATTAACCGGCAATTAGGTCGGCGGAAGCGCTTCCTCCCCTGCCCGAATAGCAGCACGGTGAGGCTCCGGCCGGACCCCAGTGCGGGGACCGCCCCCCCCCCCCCGGAACCCTCTGCTTCCCCCCCCGCCACCCCCCTCAAATCCCTGGCCCGGGAACGCTCCTCGCCTTTCCCGTTCCGGCCTCGGACTGGGCGAAATCCCGACCACTTTCCTTTGCTGCGACGTCCCTCTCCAATTAGTCTGCCGGCTCCGAATTCAATCTCCTCTCCACAGCTTCTAATCACTGGCAGCTCCCTTGCCGTTTCCCCCGGCTCCGTCCGAAGGGGATTCACGCCTGCCCGCGTCTCTATTTAAATCCGTATCTTCGTACAAGACCCGGTGGGAGTCCCTGCGAATTCATCGCTGCTTATTATAATCTTCCTTACCCTAGATTATCTCTCTTGCCTCCCTCGGCCTCTTCACTCGCTCGCGCATCTGCGTCCCAGCTCTGAGACTCTCTATCCTCCCCGTCAGGTGTTGTCAAGCTGTCCAGGTTAAGGAGCCCAGTTTTCAAACATTTCCAGTGCACCTCTCACCACCAACAACGGCAATCTGCATTTATATAGCGCCTTCAGCGTCCCACGCCGCTTCACAGGAGCGTAAATCCGACAAAATTTGACCCCGAGCCACGTCAGGAGATATTCGGGGACAGGTGACCAAAAGCTGGGTCAGAGAGGGAGGTTTTAAGGAGCGTCTTCAAGGAGGAGAGAGAGAGAGAGAGAGGCGGAGAGGTTTAGGGAGGGAATTCCAGAGCTCGGGGGGCCCTGGCGCGGTCGCCAATGGCGGAGCGATGGAAATCGGGGGGGTGCGCGAAAACGCAGAATTGGAGGAGCTCGGAGATCTGGGACGGTTGTCGGGGGCTGGAGGAGGTTACAGAGAGAAGGAGGGTTGTAGGGGCTGGAGGAGGTTACAGAGAGAGGGAGAGGGGGGTGAGGGCCGTGGAGGGATTTTGAAGACAAGGATGAGATTTTTTAAATCGGGGCGTTGCTTAACTGGGAGCCAATGTAGGTCAGCGAGCACAGGGGTGGTGGGTGAACGGGACTCGGTGCGAGTTAGGACACGGGCAGCCGAGTTTTGGATGACCTCAAGTTTACGTAGCGTAGAATGTGGGAGGCCAGCCAGGAGTGCGTTGGAATAGTCGAGTCTGGAGGTAACAAAGGCAGGGGCGGAGATGGGCGATTGTTAGGAGGTGGAAATAGGCGGTCTTAGTGATGCTGCGGATATGTGGTCGGGAGCTCATTTCAGGGTCAAATATGACACCAAGGTTGCGAACAGTGTGGTTCAGCCTCAGACAGATATTAGGGAGAGGGATGGAGTCAGTGGCTCGGGAATGGAGTTTGTGGCGGGGACCGAAAACAATGGCTTCGGTCTTCCCAATATTTAATTGGAGAACATTTCAGCTCATCCAGAACTGGAGGTCGGACAAGCAGTGGGACAATGTAGAGACAGTGGAGGGGTCGAGAGAAGTGGTGGTGAGGTAGAGCTGGGTGTGGTCAGCGTACATGTGGAAACTGAGGCTGTTTTCGGATGATGTCACAAAAGGGCAACATGTAGATGAGAAATAGGAGGGGGCTTCACAGCCAATGAAGGACGTTGTAATGTAGGAAACGCGGCAGCCAATTTGCGCACAGCAAGCTCCCACAAACAGCAATGTGATAAATGACCAGATCATCTGTTTTTTAGTGATGTTGGTTGAGGGATAAATATTGGCCCCAGGACACCGGGGAGAACTCCCCCCCTGCTCTTCTTCCAATAGTGGCCGTGGGATCTTTTACATCCACCTGAGAGGGCAGACAGGGGCCTCGGTTCAGTGTCCCATCCGAAAGACGGCCCCTCCGACAGTGCGGCGCTCCCTCAGTACCACCCCCCCACAGTGCAGCGCTCCCTCAGTACTGCCCCTCCGACATTGTGGAGCTCCCTCAGTACCGCCCCTCCGACAGTGCGGCGCTCCCTCATGTACTGCCCCTCCGACAGTGCGGCGCTCCCTCATGTACTGCCCCTCCGACAGTGCAGCGCTCCCTCAGTACCGCCCCTCCGACAGTGCAGCGCTCCCTCAGTACCGCCCCTCCGACAGTGCGGCGCTCCCTCAGTACGGCCCCTCCGACAGTGCGGCGCTCCCTCAGTACTGCCCCTCCGACAGTGTGGCGCGCCCTCAGTACTGCCCGTCCGACAGTGCGGGGCTCCCTCAGTACTGCCCCTCCGACAGTGCAGCGCTCCCTCAGTACTGCCCCTCCGACAGTGCGGCGCTCCCTCAGTACTGCCCCTCCGACAGTGCGGCGCTCCCTCAGTACTGCCCCTCCAACAGTGCGGCACTCCCTCCGTACTGCCCCTCCGACAGTGCGGCGCTCCCTCAGTACTGCCCCTCCGACAGTGCGGCGCTCCCTCAGTACTGCCCCTCCGACAGTGCGGCGCTCCCTCAGTACTGCCCCAGCGACAGTGCGGCACTCCCTCAGTACCGCCCCTCTGACAGTGCGGCGCTCCCTCAGTACTGCCCCTCCGACAGTGCGGTGCTCCCTCAGTACTGCCCCTCCGACAGTGCGGCGTTCCCTCAGTACCGCCCCTCCGACAGTGCGGCGCTCCCTCAGTACCGCCCCTCCCACAGTGCAGCGCTCCCTCAGTACCGCCCCTCCGACAGTGCGACGCTCCCTCAGTACTGCCCCTCCGACAGTGCGGAGCTGCCTCAGTTCTGCCCCTCCGATGGTGCGGCGCTCCCTCAGTACCGCCCCTCCGACAGTACGGCGCTCCCTCAGTACCGCCCCTCCAACAGTACAGCGCTCCCTCAGTACCGCCCCTCCGACAATGCGGCGCTCCCTCAGTACTGCCCGTCCGACAGTGCGGGACTCCCTCAGTACTGCCCCTCCGACAGTGCGGCGCTCCCTCAGTACCGCCCCTCCGACACTGCGGCGCTCCCTCAGTACTGCCGCTCCGACAGTGTGACGCTCCCTCAGTACTGCCACTCCGACACTGCGGCGCTCCCTCAGTACCGCCCCTCCGACAGTGCGGCGCTCCCTCAGTACCGCCCCTCCGACAGTGCGGCGCTCCCGCAGTACCGCCCCTCCGACAGTGCGGCGCTCCCTCAGTACCGCCCCTCCGACAGTGCGGCGCTCCCTCAGTACCGCCCCTCCGACAGTGCGGCGCTCCCTCAGTACCGCCCCTCCGACAGTGCGGCGCTCCCTCAGTACCGCCCCTCCGACAGTGTGGCGCTCCCTCAGTACCGCCCCTCCGACAGTGCGGCGCTCCCTCAATACCGCCACTCCGACACTGCGGCGCTCCCTCAGTACCGCCCCTCCGACAGTGCGGCGCTCCCTCAATACCGCCACTCCGACACTGCAGCGCTCCCTCAGTACTGCCACCGGGGGAGTGTTGGGCCTGGATTACGGGGCTCGAGTCTCTGGAGTGGGACTTGAACCCACAACCTTCTGACTCAGGGGCGAGCATGCTGCCCACTGAGCCACGGCTGACCGTGGCTCACAACGACTCGCGACGAGTGAGCTCGAGATACGTGATGGTGGAGTGTACGGGACAAACTTTAGTCAGACAGTGCAGGTGATCATTCCACACCTTACAAAGGGCTAACTTCAGGTTTCTGTCTCTCTCCAGCTCTTGCATACTCTTTTATACATCTCAGTTTGCCGGTTTCAAAGGTAGATCTCACAGCTAAGACCTCATGCTCTCCCTGTTCTCGAAGACCAGTTTATCCACAGCTTATTTACCTAAACATCCACTCTACACCACGCTTAATTGATCCCCCTGCCTACGTTTATCACACTCATCTGCTGAAGCCCTCATCCATGCCCTTGTTACCTTTAGCCTTGACTATTCCAACGCACTCCTGGCTGGCTTCCCACATTCCACCCTCCGTAACCATCAACTCATCTAAAACTCGGCTGCCCCGTATCCTAACTCGCACCAATTGTCAATCATCTCAGCCCCAGGACATCGCTGCAGGAGTTCCTCAGGGCAGTGTCCTAGGCCTAACCATCTTCAGCTGCTTCATCAATGACCTTCCCTCCAACATAAGGTCAGAAATGGGGATGTTCGCTGATGACTGCACAGTGTTCAGTGCCATTCACAACTCCTCAGATAATGAAGCAGCCCATGCCCGCATGTAACAAAACCTGGACGACGTTCAGGCTTGGGCTGATAAGTGGCAGGTAACATTCGCGCCACACAAGTGCCAGGCAATGACTATCTCCAACAAGCGAGAGTCTAACCACCGCCCCTTGACATTCAACGGCATTACCATCGCCGAATCCCCCACCATCAACATCCTGGGGGTCACCATTGACCAGAAACTTAACTGGACCAGCCACATAAATACTGTGGCAACAAGAGCAGGTCAGAGGCTGGGTATTCTGCGGCGAGTGTCTCACCTGACTCCCCAAAGCCTTTCCACCATCTACAAGGCCCAAGTAAATATAGAAACATAGAAGATAGGAGCAGGAGTAGGCCATTCGGCCCCTCGAGCCTGCTCCGCCATTCAATGAGATCATGGCTGATCATCCAAATTCAGTACCCGGTCCCTGCTTTCTCCCCATATCCCTTGATCCCTTTAGCCGTAAGAAATATATCTAAGGAGTGTGATGGAATACTTTCCACTTGCCTGGATGAGTGCAGCTCCAACAACACTCGAGAAGCTCGACACCATCCAGCACAAAGCAGCCCGCTTGATCGGCACCCCGTCCACCACCTTAAACATTCACTCCCTCCACCACCGGCGCACCGTGGCTGCAGTGTGTACCATCTACAAGATGCACTGCAGCAACTCGCCAAGGCTTCTTCGGCAGCACCTCCCAAACCCGCCACCTCTTCCACCTAGAAGGACAAGGGCAGCAGGCGCATGGGAACACCACCACCTCCAAGTTCCCCTCCAAGTCACACACCATCCTGACTTGGAAATATATCGGTCGGTCCTTCATCGTCGCTGAGTCAAAATCCTGGAACTCCCTCACTAACAGCACTGTGGGAGCACCTTCACCACACGGACTGCAGCAGTTCAAGAAGGTGGTTCACCACCACCTTCTCAAGGGTAAGCATGCAGGTGCAGCAGGCGGTTAAGAAGGCAAATGGTATGTTGGCCTTCGTAGCGAGAGGATTCGAGTACAGGAACAAGGATGTCTTGCTGCAGTTGTACAGGGCCTTGGTGAGACCACACCTTGAGTATTGTGTGCAGTTTTGGTCGCCTTATCTGAGGAAGGATGTTCTTGCCATGGAAGGAGTTCAGCGAAGAGTCACCAGGCTGATACCTAGGATGGCAGGAATGACGTATGAGAAGAGATTGGGTCGATTGGGCTTATACTCGCTGGAGTTTAGAAGAATGAGAGGGGATCTCATTGAAACTTATAAAATTCTAACAGGACTGGACAGACTGGATGCAGGAAGGATGTTCCCGATGGCGGGGGAGTCCAGAACCAGGGGTCACAGTCTAAGGATAAGGGGTAAGCCATTTAGGACAGAGATGAGGAGGAATTTCTTCACCCAGAGAGTGGTGAACCTGTGGAATTCTCTACCACAGAAGGCAGTAGAGGCCAATTCATTAAATATATTCAAGAAGGAGTTGGATATATTTCTTAAGGCTAAAGGGGTCAAGGGATATGGAGAGAAGGCAGGGACAGGGTACTGAATTTGGATGATCAGCCATGATCTCATTGAATGGCGGAGCAGACTCGAGGGGCCGAATGGCCTCCTCCTGCTCCTATCTTCGATGATTAGGGATGGGCCAGCGATGCCCACATCCCATGAACGAATAAAAAAAAAGTCACGTTCACCCATCACGCCTGTGCTCGCTGACCTACACTGGCTCCCAGTCGGGCAACACCTCGATTTTAAAATTCTCATCCTAGTGTTCCAATCCCTCCATGGTCCTCGCCCCCTCCCTATCTCTCTGTAACCTCCTCCAGCCCCTACAACCCTCCCAGATGTCCGCGCTCCTCCAATTCCGGCCTCTCGCGCATCCCCCCGATTTCCATCGCTCCGTCATTGGCGGCCGCGCCTTCAGCCGCCTGGGCCCCGAGCTCTGGAATTCCCTCCCTAAACCTCTCCGCCTCTCTCTCTCTCTCCTTTAAGACGCTCCTTAAAACCGACCTCTTTGACCAAGCTTTTAGTCGCCGGTCCCTAATATCTCCTTATGTGGCTCGGGGTCAAATCTTGTTCGATAACGCTCCTGTGAAGCGCCGTGGGACGTTTTACTACGTTAAAGGCGCTATATAAATGCAGGTTGCCTTTGTTGCTGTTGTCACTAAAGTTATACTTTAATCACTCGCGGTCGTGTCGCCCCAGACACATATTTCTTTTGGATAATGCCTCTTCATGTCTCTTCACTTCTGTTTTGTTCTGTCCCAGCCCCCTAACTGGCCTTTTAATCTGTTTCATTTCCTGTGTTTCTCAGTCCTGACGAAGGGTTTCGACCCGAAACGCTGACTCTGTTTCTCTCTCCACGGATGTTGCCCTGGCCTGCTGAGTTTCTCCAGCGTTTTCTGTTGTTATTGCATATTTCTTTTCTTGGGGCATCTCACTGTTCATCTTAGGACGCCTGTTCCTCTGCGGCCAGTTATAGTTACACACAGGTCAGTTGAATTATTAACCCTTAACTCTGCAACATCAGTAGAGAAGGAGTTTCCACTTGGGGGGGGAGACCAAAACTAGGGGTCCATCAATATAAGAGAGTCACTGACGTAAGAAGACTACTAGGCACTCGGTCTAAGCATTAAACAAAGCTTTAATCAACTGTTTTACAACATGGAGGTCTAGTTGTGTCCTTTACTAGTTCCTGTAAATGAATGTCCTGAGCAAGCTGGGCCTGTGCCTGAGTATTTATACTCTCCCTGGACAGCGCCACCCACAGGCCGCTCAGTATTACTTCATCAGTCTTTCTTTCATGAATGACTGATACATGTCAGGCACTAATAAATCCAATTGGGAATTCAGGAGAAACTCCTTTTACCCCAGAGAGTATAATAATAATAATAATCATCTTTATTGTCATTGTTAGTGCACAAGTGCAGTACAACGAAATGTAGGCTTGCGGCTCCCGAGAGTGTGCATTTAGATTAAGACATTTAAACATTCAACATACATTTGGCTTGTAATACATTAACATAAACATAACCATAATAAAGTGCATTGGCAGATGTGCAGGCTTTAGAGTTTATTTGTGGAGTTCAGTAGGATGACAGCCCTGGGAAAGAAGCTGTTCCTAAATCTGGTCGTACGGGTGCGAATGCATCTGTAGCGTCTCCCAGATGGCAGGAGGGCGAACAGACTGTGGCTGGGGTGGGTAGGGTCTTTGATGATGGACCGTGACCTCCGTAGACAGCGTTTCTGGTATATGTGCTCTATGGTCGGTAGCCGGGTGCCGGTAATGCGTTGGGCAGTTTTGACTACCCGCTGCAGGGCTTTCCGGTCATAGTAGCTACAGCTGCCATACCATACTGTGATACAGTTCGTCAGGATGCTCTCTATTGTGCAGCGGTAAAAGTTAGAGAGGATCAGGGGTGACAGGTTACATCCCTTCAGCCTCCTTAGGAAATATAGGCGCTGCTGGGCCTTCTTCACCAGAGAGGAGGTATTGAGGGACCAGGAGAGGTCTTCCGTGATGTGGACTCCGAGGAACTTAAAGCTGTCCACCCTTTCCACCACAGCCCCATTAATGTGGATGGGGGTGTGACTTCCGCCTTTGGACTTCCTGAAGTCCACAATGATTTCTTTGGTTTTCTTGATGTTAAGGGCCAGGTTGTTATCGGCGCACCACTTCACGAGATGCTGGACCTCCTCCCTGTAGGCTGACTCATCGTTGTTGGTGATCTGGCCTACTACCGTGGTATCATCCGCAAACTTGATGATGGTGTTGGAACCATGAACAGCCACACAGTCGTGGGTGAAGAGGGAGTAGAGGAGGGGGCTCAGCACACATCCTTGTGGGGCCCCCGTGTTCAGGGTCGGGGGGGGGGGAGGTGTGGTTACCTAATTTGACAGACTGGGGTCTGTTTGTTAGGAAGTCCAGGGTGCAGTTGCAGAGGGAAGTGTTCAGGCCAAGAGTGTGGAGTTTGGTGGCCAGCTTGTTGGGGACGATAGTGTTGAATGCTGAGCTGTGGTCTGTGAACAGCATTCTGGTGGTGAGAATGTGGAACTCGCTACCACAGGGAGTGGTTGAGGTGAATAGCGTCGATGCATTTAAGGGGAAGCTGGATAAAGATACGAGTGAGAAAGGAATAGAAGGACATGGTGATGGGGTGAGATGACGAGGGGGCGGGAGGAGGCTGGTGTGGAGCAGGAACACCGGCACGGAGCAGAGGGGCCGAATGGCCGGGTTCGGTGCTGTACGTTCGCGGTAAGATACAACCAATTCCCTTCCCCGCCATCCCCCCAACTCCCAGGGATGAGGCCCTTACGCTCTGCCTGGTGCCTGCTAACAATATGAGCCAGGGTGAGGGGTCACTAGGTAGGGAGGGGCCTTAGCGCCCCAATCTCCCACCCAGTCAATCGCACTGGCCGTGCCATCGGAGGTGATGACCTCCTCCCATTGCCTGCAAGTGCCCCCTGCCTCACACTGCCCTTCCCTTGACTCGACCTGACCTCTTATTCTCAGTATATTCTTCAGACACAGCACGAGTCGGATGATCAAGACAGGGGTTGATGGATAGGAGGGCGCGGGAGAGACTGTCCACTCGGGGTCACTCTGTGAGGGCTATGGTCACTCTGGGTCACTCTGTGAGAGCCGCGGTCAATCAACGTCACTCAGTGGGAGCCGCGGTCACTCGGCATCACTCTGTGAGAGCCGCGGTCACTCGGGGTCACTCTGTGAGGGTCGCGGTCACTCGGGGTCACTCTGAGGGAGCTGTGGTCACTCGGGGTCACTCTGTGAGAGCCGCGGTCACTCGGGGTCACTCTGTGAGAGCCGCGGTCACTCGGGGTCACTCTGTGAGAGCCGCGGTCACTCGGGGTCACTCTGTGAGAGCCGCGGTCACTCGGGGTCACTCTGTGAGAGCCGCGGTCACTCGGGGTCACTCTGTGAGAGCCGCGGTCACTCGGGGTCACTCTGTGAGAGCCGCGGTCACTCGGGTCAATCTGTGAGGGCCGCGGTCACTCGGGGTCACTCTGTGAGAGACGCGGTCACTCGGGGTCACTCTGTGAGAGCCGCGGTCACTTGGGGTCACTCTGTGGGAGCCGCGGTCACTCGGGGTCACTCTGTGAGGCCGCGGTCACTCGGGGTCACTTGTGAGAGCCGCGGTCACTCAGGGTCACTCTGTGAGAGCCGCGGTCACTCGGGGTCACTCTGTGAGAGCCGCGGTCACTCGGGGTCACTCTGTGAGAGCCGCGGTCACTCGGGGTCACTCTGTGAGAGTCGCGGTCACTTGGGGTCACTCTGTGAGGGCCGCGGTCACTCAGGGTCACTCTGTGAGAGCCGCGGTCACTCGGGGTCACTCTGTGAGGGCCGCGGTCACTCGGGGTCACTCAGAGAGAGCCACGGTCACTCGGGGTCAATCTGTGAGGGCCGCGGTCACTCGGGGTCACTCTGTGTGAGCCGCGGTCACTCGGGGTCACTCTGTGAGAGTCGCGGTCACTCGGGGTCACTCTGTGAGAGCCACGGTCACTCTGGGTCACTCTGTGAGAGCCGCGGTCACTCGGGGTCACTCTGTGAGGGCCGGGGTCACTCAGGGTCACTCTGTGAGAGCTGCGATCACTGGAGGTCACTCTGTGAGAGTCGCGGTCACTCGGGGTCACTCTGTGAGGGCCGCAGTCACTCAGAGTGACTCTGTGAGAGCCGCGGTCACTCGGGGTCAATCTGTGAGGGCCGCGGTCACTCAGGGTCACTCTGTGAGAGCCGCGGTCACTCAGGGTCACTCTGTGAGACCTGCGGTCACTTGAGGTCACTCTGTGAGAGCCGCAGTCACTCGGGGTCACTCAGAGAGAGCCGCGGTCACTCGGGGTCACTCTGTGAGAGCCACGGTCACTCAGGGTCACTCTGTGAGGGCCGCGGTCACTCGGGGTCACTCTGTGAGGGCCGCGGTCACTCGGAGTCACTCTGAGGGAGCTGCAGTCACTCTGTGAGACCCGCGGTCACTCGAGGTCACTCTGTGAGAGTCGCGGTCACTCGAGGTCACTCTGTGAGAGTCGCGGTCACTCGAGGTCACTCTGTGAGGGCTGCGGTCACTCGGGGTCACTCTGAGGGAGCTGTGGTCACTCTGCGATAGCCGCGGTCACTCGGGGTCACTCTGAGGGAGCTGCGGTCACTCTGCGAGACCCGCGGTCACCCGGGGTCACTCTGAGGGAGCTGCAGTCACTCTGTGAGACCCGCGGTCACTCGAGGTCACTCTGTGAGGGCCGTGGTCACTCGCGGTCACTCTGTGAGACCCGCGGTCACTCGGGGTCACTCTGAGGGAGCAGCGGTCACTCTGTGAGGGCTGCGGTCACTCGGGGTCACTCTATGAGACCCGTGGTCACTCTGGGTCACTCTGTGAGGGCTGCGGTCACTCAAGTTCACTCTGAGGGAGCAGCGGTCACTCTGCGAGACCCGCGGTCACTCTGCGAGTGATGGGCTCACCGAGCTGTTCTCTAATCCGGAGCTCACTGCCATTTGTCACTTTTCACCGCATCCTGTCACTTCAGACATGTGCGAGCAGCAGCCTGGGGAGGTTTAGAACAGGAACAAGATCGCTGGCTCTCGGAGAGGAGCGCTGGGCTCAGCTCCATCAGCAGCGAGCTGCCCGAGGGCCAGATGCGAATCCCCTTTTATTCCCAGCCCAGCGCACCCTGCCATTTGCTTGTGGGTCTGGGCTGTGTTCACATCAGCGCAGGAGGCTGTCCTCACCAGGGGATAGAGAGCCCTGCTAATCCAAAACCGCAGCCCATCCATTAGGGCACTGCCAGGCTTTTCAAGGATTTAACACGCTGGGTCCCTCCTCTCTCTCTCTCTCTCTCGCAGAGTGACTCCAACACAACATCACACTCTCAGAACACCTCCAGCTCGCGGCCACTCGACATCGAACAGGCTCCAGCTCCTCGCCACAAAGCACTGGGGTGCTGCCCGGATTATTGGCATCTTTTGTGGAAAAGTTTGGTTTGAAGAATTCATTATTCATCGGAAGGGCTAAAGGCTTCTCCCCCTCACTCTCTCTCTCATTCTCTCTTTCTCTCTCTCTCTCTCTGTCCCCCTCTCTCTCTTTCTCTGTCTCTCTCTCATTCTCTCTTTCTCTCTCTCTCTCTCTGTCCCCCTCTCTCTCTTTCTCTGTCTCTCTCTCATTCTCTCTTTCTCTCTCTCTCTCTGTCCCGCTCTCTCTCTCTCTCTCTCTCGCTCTCTGTCTCTCTCGCTCTCCGTCTCTCTCTCTGTCCCTCTCTCTGTCTCTCTCTCTGTCTCTCTGTCTGTCTCTCTCGCTCTCTGTCTCTCTCTCTCTCTGTCTCTCTCTCTGTCCCTCTCTCTGTCTCTCTCTCTCTCTCTCTGTCTCTCTCGCTCTCTCTCTCTCTGTCTCTCTCTTTCTCTCTCTCCGTCTCTCTCTCTGTCTCTTTCTCTCTGTCTTTCCCTCTCCGTATCTCTATCTCTCTCTCTGTCTCTGTGTCTCTCTCTCTCCCTCTCTGTCTCTCTCTCTCCCTTTCTCTATCCTTCTCTTTCTGTCTCTCTCTCTCTGTATTTCCCTCTCTGTCTTTCTCTCTCTGTATCTCTATCCCTCTCTCTGTCTCTCTTTCTGTGTGTGTGTCTCTCTCTCTCTCTCTCTCCCTCCCTCCCTCTCCCTCCCTCTCTCCCATTCCCCCTCTCCCCGACGCCACCTGGACGGAGACAGCGAGGAACCTCCCGCGCCCCCACCCCCCCCCCCCCCGCCTGCTGGATGGGGGTCTCGGGGAGCAGCCCCGGTCCCACCTGCCCCTGCGACGGAGACGTGGCGCCAGGAGCCAGGCGGACGGCGAGCGGGTCGGAGTGACGGACTTGGCGGCGCGGGATCCTGCTGTGCCCGAACACCGGCAGCTTGCCACCCGACAGCCGACCAGCGTGAGTGGGTGAAGATTTTATGCCATGGCATTTCTGTATTGTCGCGATAATTTGACATCTTTACTCCGTTATCAGGAAAGGGTTTTTGCTTAAAGTGGCTGGAAACGGTCCCTTGCACAAAAAGTAACAGATTTCGAAACGATATTGAAGAGGATCTCCCACAGAGGAGACACTAGCTTCCTGATTACAGCACTAATTAGATCTAATGTGGCACACAGCAGGTAAAAGAGAACGATTCACTCCCGTCTGGTATTGTACGGCCCGTGACTGTGTTCCAGTGTCAGCTCCTGTACATGTACAGTACACACAGCGGGTAAAAGGGAACGATTCACTCCCGTCTGGGACTGTACGGCCCGTGACTGTGTCCCAGTGTCAGCTCCTGTAAATGTACAGTACACACAGCGGGTAAAAGGGAACGATTCACTCCCGTCTGGGACTGTACGGCCCGTGACTGTGTCCCAGTGTCAGCTCCTGTACATGTACAGTACACACAGCGGGTAAAAGGGAACGATTCACTCCCGTTTGGGACTATATGTCCCGTGTGTGTGTCTCAGTGTCAGTTCCTGTACATGTACAGCACACACAGTGGGTAAAAGGGAACGATTCACTCCCGTCTGGGACTGTACAGCCTGTGTGTGTGTCTCAGTGTCAGCTCCTGTACATGTACAGCACACACAGCGGGTAAAAGGGAACGATTCACTCCCGTCTGGAACTGTACGGCCCGTGTGTGTGTCTCAGTGTCAGCTCCTGTACATGTACAGCACACACAGTGGGTAAAAGGGAACGATTCACTCCTGTCTGGAACTGTACGGCCCGTGTGTGTGTCTCAGTGTCAGCTCCTGTACATGTACAGCATACTGCGAGTAAAAGGGAACGATTCACTCCCGTCTGGGACTATACGTCCCGTGTGTGTGTCTCAGTGTCAGCTCCTGTACATGTACAGCACACACAGCGGGTAAAAGGGAACGATTCACTCCCGTCTGGAACTGTACGGCCCGTGTGTGTGTCTCAGTGTCAGCTCCTGTACATGTACAGCACACACAGCGGGTAAGAGGGAACGATTCACTCCCGTCTGGGACTGTACGGCCCGTGTGTGTGTCTCAGTGTCAGCTCCTGTTCATGTATAGCATACTGCGAGTAAAAGGGAACGATTCACTCCCATCTGGGACTATACGTCCCGTGTGTGTGTCTCAGTGTCAGCTCCTGTACATGTACAGCACACACAGTGGGTAAAAGGGAACGATTCACTCCCGTCTGGGACTGTACGGCCCGTGTGTGTGTGTCTCAGTGTCAGCTCCTGTACACGTACAGCACACACAGTGGGTAAAAGGGAACGATTCACTCCCGTCTGGGACTATACGTCCCGTGTGTGTGTCTCAGTGTCAGCTCCTGTACATGTACAGCACACACAGTGGGTAAAAGGGAACGATTCACTCCCGTCTGGGACTATACGTCCCGTGTGTGTGTCTCAGTGTCAGCTCCTGTACATGTACAGCACCCACAGCGGGTAAAAGGGAACGATTCACTCCCGTCTGGGACTGTACGGCCCGTGTGTGTGTGTCTCAGTGTCAGCTCCTGTACATGTACAGCACCCACAGCGGGTAAAGGGGAACGATTCACTCCCGTCTGGGACTATACGTCGTGTGTGTGTCTCAGTGTCAGCTCCTGTACATGTACAGCACACACAGCGGGTAAAAGGGAATGATTCACTCTCGTCTGGTAATGTACGGCCCGTGTGTGTTTTTTAAAATTCGTTTTATGGGATGTGGTCGTTGCTGGCAAGGCCCAGCATTTATTGCCCATCCCTAATCGCCCTTGAGAAGGTGGTGGTGAGCCGCCTTCTTGAACCGCTGCAGTCCGTGTGGTGAAGGTGCTCCCACAGCGCTGTTAGGGAGGGAGTTCCAGGATTTTGACCCAGCGACGATGAAGGAACAGCCGATATATTTCCAGGTCAGGATGGTGTGTGTGACTTGGAGGGGTACTTGGAGGTGGTGGTGTTCCCGTGCGCCTGCTGCCCTTGTCCTTCTAGGTGGAAGAGGTGGCGGGTTTGGGAGGTGCTGCCGAAGAAGCCTTGGCGAGTTGCTGCAGTGCATCTTGTAGATGGTCCACACTGCAGCCACGGTGCGCCGGTGGTGGAGGGAGTGAATGTTTAAGGTGGTGGACGGGGTGCCGATCAAGCGGGCTGCTTTGTCCTGGATGGTGTCGAGCTTCTCGAGTGTTGGAGCTGCAACTCATCCGGGCAAGTGGAGAGTATTCCATCACACTCCTGACTTGTGCCTTGTAGATGGTGGAAAGGCTTTGGGGAGTCAGGAGGTGAGACACTCGCCGCAGAATACCCAGCCTCTGACCTGCTCTTGTAGCCACAGTATTTATGTGGCTGGTCCAGTTAAGTTTCTGTGTGTTAACTCTCTGTGTGTCTCAGTGCCAGCTCCTGTACATGTACAGCACCCACAGCGGGTAAAAGGGAACGATTCACTCCCGTCTGGGACTGTACGGCCTGTGTGTGTGTCTCAGTGTCAGCTCCTGTACATGTACAGCACACACAGCGGGTAAAAGGGAACGATTCACTCCCGTCTGGGACTGTACGGCCCGTGTGTGTGTCTCAGTGTCAGCTCCTGTACATGTACAGCACACACAGCGGGTAAGAGGGAACGATTCACTCCCGTCTGGGACTGTACGGCCCGTGTGTGTGTCTCAGTGTCAGCTCCTGTTCATGTATAGCATACTGCGAGTAAAAGGGAACGATTCACTCCCGTCTGGGACTATACGTCCCGTGTGTGTGTCTCAGTGTCAGCTCCTGTACATGTACAGCACACACAGTGGGTAAAAGGGAACGATTCACTCCCGTCTGGGACTGTACGGCCCGTGTGTGTGTGTCTCAGTGTCAGCTCCTGTACACGTACAGCACACACAGTGGGTAAAAGGGAACGATTCACTCCCGTCTGGGACTATACGTCCCGTGTGTGTGTCTCAGTGTCAGCTCCTGTACATGTACAGCACACACAGTGGGTAAAAGGGAACGATTCACTCCCGTCTGGGACTATACGTCCCGTGTGTGTGTCTCAGTGTCAGCTCCTGTACATGTACAGCACCCACAGCGGGTAAAAGGGAACGATTCACTCCCGTCTGGGACTGTACGGCCCGTGTGTGTGTGTCTCAGTGTCAGCTCCTGTACATGTACAGCACCCACAGCGGGTAAAAGGGAACGATTCACTCCCGTCTGGGACTATACGTCGTGTGTGTGTCTCAGTGTCAGCTCCTGTACATGTACAGCACACACAGCGGGTAAAAGGGAATGATTCACTCTCGTCTGGTAATGTACGGCCCGTGTGTGTTTTTTAAAATTCGTTTTATGGGATGTGGTCGTTGCTGGCAAGGCCCAGCATTTATTGCCCATCCCTAATCGCCCTTGAGAAGGTGGTGGTGAGCCGCCTTCTTGAACCGCTGCAGTCCGTGTGGTGAAGGTGCTCCCACAGTGCTGTTAGGGAGGGAGTTCCAGGATTTTGACCCAGCGACGATGAAGGAACAGCCGATATATTTCCAGGTCAGGATGGTGTGTGTGACTTGGAGGGGTACTTGGAGGTGGTGGTGTTCCCGTGCGCCTGCTGCCCTTGTCCTTCTAGGTGGAAGAGGTGGCGGGTTTGGGAGGTGCTGCCGAAGAAGCCTTGGCGAGTTGCTGCAGTGCATCTTGTAGATGGTCCACACTGCAGCTACGGTGCGCCGGTGGTGGAGGGAGTGAATGTTTAAGGTGGTGGACGGGGTGCCGATCAAGCGGGCTGCTTTGTCCTGGATGGTGTCGAGCTTCTCGAGTGTTGGAGCTGCAACTCATCCGGGCAAGTGGAGAGTATTCCATCACACTCCTGACTTGTGCCTTGTAGATGGTGGAAAGGCTTTGGGGAGTCAGGAGGTGAGACACTCGCCGCAGAATACCCAGCCTCTGACCTGCTCTTGTAGCCACAGTATTTATGTGGCTGGTCCAGTTAAGTTTCTGTGTGTTAACTCTCTGTGTGTCTCAGTGCCAGCTCCTGTACATGTACAGCACCCACAGCGGGTAAAAGGGAACGATTCACTCCCGTCTGGGACTGTACGGCCTGTGTGTGTGTCTCAGTGTCAGCTCCTGTACATGTACAGCACACACAGCGGGTAAAAGGGAACGATTCACTCCCGTCTGGGACTGTACGGCCCGTGTGTGTGTCTCAGTGTCAGCTCCTGTACATGTACAGCACACACAGCGGGTAAGAGGGAACGATTCACTCCCGTCTGGGACTGTACGGCCCGTGTGTGTGTCTCAGTGTCAGCTCCTGTACATGTACAGTAGACAGCGGGTAAAAGGGAACGATTCACTCCCGCCTGGGACTGTACGGCCCGTGTGTGTGTCTCAGTGTCAGCTCCTGTACATGTACAGCACACACAGTGGGTAAAAGGGAACGATTCACTCCTGTCTGGGACTGTGCGTCCCGTGTGTGTGTCTCAGTGTCAGTTCCTGTACATGTACAGTACACACAGCGGGTAAAAGGGAACGATTCACTCCCGTCTGGGACTGTACGTCCCGTGTGTGTGTCTCAGTGTCAGTTCCTGTACATTTACAGTACACACAGCGGGTAAAAGGGAACGATTCACTCCCGTCTGGGACTGTACGGCCCGTGTGTGTGTCTCAGTGTGAGCTCCTGTACATTGTACAGCACACACAGCGGGTAAAAGGAAACGATTAACTCTCGTCTGGGACTGTACGGCCCGTGTGTGTGTCTCAGTGTGAGCTCCTGTACATGTACAGCACACACAGCGGGTAAAAGTGAATGATTAACTCTCATCTGGGACTGTACGGCCCGTGTGTGTGTGTGTCTCAGTGTCAGCTCCTGCACATGTACAGCACACACAGCGGGTAAAAGGGAACGATTCACTCCCGTCTGGGACTGTACGGCCCGTGTGTGTGTGTCTTAGTGTCAGCTCCTGTGCATGTACAGCATACACAGCGGGTAAAAGGGAACGATTCACTCCCGTCTGGGACTGTACGGCCCGTGTGTGTGTCTCAGTGTCAGCTCCTGTACATGTACAGCACACACAGCAGGTAAAAGGGAACGATTCACTCCCGTCTGGGACTGTACGGCCCGTGTGTGTGTCTCAGTGTCAGCTCCTGTACATGTACAGTAGACAGCAGATAAAAGGGAACGATTCACTCCCGTCTGGGACTGTACGGCCCGTGTGTGTGTGTCTCAGTGTCAGCTCCTGTACATGTACAGCACACACAGCGGGTAAAAGGGAACGATTCACTCCCGTCTGGGACTGTACGGCCCGTGTGTGTGTGTCTTAGTGTCAGCTCCTGTGCATGTACAGCACACACAGCGGGTAAAAGGGAACGATTCACTCCCGTCTGGGACTGTACGGCCCGTGTGTGTGTCTCAGTGTCAGCTCCTGTACATGTACAGCACACACAGCAGGTAAAAGGGAACGATTCACTCCCGTCTGGGACTGTACGGCCCGTGTGTGTGTCTCAGTGTCAGCTCCTGTACATGTACAGTAGACAGCAGATAAAAGGGAACGATTCACTCCCGTCTGGGACTGTACGGCCCGTGTGTGTGTGTCTCAGTGTCAGCTCCTGTACATGTACAGCACACACAGCGGGTAAGAGGGAACGATTCACTCCCGTCTGGTACTGTACGGCCCGTGTGTGTGTCTCAGTGTCAGCTCCTGTACATGTACAGCACACACAGCGGGTAAAAGGGAGCGATTCAGGAGAAGTACAGAGTAAACTCCAGCGGAAACTCAGTGGGAACCCCACCGTAGGTACCGTCCTCTCTTGCGCTCCATCGCTGAAGCCTGTGCGAGAGAGAGGAGATGTCTGTCGGGACTGAGAACGGCTGAGGGTTAAGAGTCCGAGTCAACTCATCATTGAAGCACAGAATCTAGACACCCCCTGCACTGACCTCTCTTGTCCGTTGTGTCATTTCAGGTGTTAGCTTGAAGAATACGTGCCTCGGGATGCTGGGAAGCATGGAGCCACGCTGCTGCGCGGCGCTGGGTTGGCTCCTGGGAGCCTTGGCGGGCCTGGTGCTAAGCCACCCTCAGCAGGGGACCCAGCCCCACTCCATCAGGATCGAAGGGGACATCACCTTAGGCGGACTCTTCCCAGTCCACGGCAAAGGGCCGGCTGGAGTCCCCTGCGGCGACATCAAGAAGGAGCAGGGTGTCCACCGGATGGAGGCCATGCTGTACGCCCTGGACCAGATCAACAGCGACCCCGAGCTTCTCCCCAACATCACCCTCGGGGCGCGGATCCTGGACACCTGCTCCCGAGACATCTACGCCCTGGAGCAGTCGCTCACCTTCGTGCAGGCCCTCATCCAGAAGGACACGTCGGACATCAGGTGCTCCAACGGCGAGCCGCCCATCCTGGGCAAGCCGGAGAGGGTGATTGGGGTCATCGGAGCCTCGGCCAGCTCCGTCTCCATCATGGTGGCCAACGTCCTCAGGCTCTTTGCAGTTAAGTTCAACTTGGAGGAGGGGGATTGCGGACCCGAGCCAATTATGGGCTTCATGAATAGAGGCATCGAGTACAAAAGCAAAGAAATTATGATGGACCTTTATAAAACACTGGTTCGGCCTCAACTGGAGTATTGTGTCTAATTCTGGGCCACCGCACTTTAAGAAGGATGTGAAGGCCTTAGAGAGGGTGCAGAGGAGATTGTCCAGAATGGTACCAGGGATGAGGGACTTCAGTGATGTGGAGAGACTGGAGAAGCTGGGATTGTTCTCCTTAGAGCAGAGAAGGTTAAGGGGAGATTGACCAGAATGGTACCAGGGATGAGGGACTTCAGTGATGTGGAGAGACTGGAGAAGCTGGGGTTGTTCTCCTTGGAGCAGAGAAGGTTAAGGGGAGATTGACCAGAATGGTACCAGGGATGAGGGACTTCAGTGATGTGGAGAGACTGGAGAAGCTGGGGTTGTTCTCCTTAGAGCAGAGAAGGTTAAGGGGAGATTGACCAGAATGGTACCGGGGATGAGGGACTTCAGTGATGTGGAGAGACTGGAGAAGCTGGGATTGTTCTCCTTAGAGCAGAGAAGGTTAAGGGGAGATTGACCAGAATGGTACCAGGGATGAGGGACTTCAGTGATGTGGAGAGACTGGAGAAGCTGGGATTGTTCTCCTTAGAGCAGAGAAGGTTAAGGGGAGATTGACCAGAATGGTACCGGGGATGAGGGACTTCAGTGACGTGGAGAGACTGGAGAAGCTGGGATTGTTCTCCTTAGAGCAGAGAAGGTTAAGGGGAGATTGACCAGAATGGTACCGGGGATGAGGGACTTCAGTGATGTGGAGAGACTGGAGAAGCTGGGGTTGTTCTCCTTAGAGCAGAGAAGGTTAAGGGGAGATTGACCAGAATGGTACCAGGGATGAGGGACTTCAGTGATGTGGAGAGACTGGAGAAGCTGGGATTGTTCTCCTTAGAGCAGAGAAGGTTAAGGGGAGATTGACCAGAATGGTACCAGGGATGAGGGACTTCAGTGATGTGGAGAGACTGGAGAAGCTGGGATTGTTCTCCTTGGAGCAGAGAAGGTTAAGGGGAGATTGACCAGAATGGTACCGGGGATGAGGGACTTCAGTGATGTGGAGAGACTGGAGAAGCTGGGGTTGTTCTCCTTAGAGCAGAGAAGGTTGAGAGGAGATTTGATAGAGGCATTCAAAATCATGAGGGGTCTAGACAGAGTAGACAGAGAGAAACTGTTTCCATTGGCAGGGTGGAGAACCAAAGGACACAGATTTAAAGTGATTGGCAGAAGAACCAAAGGCGACATGAGGAAAAACTTGTTCACGCAGCGAGTGGTCAGGATCTGGAATGCACTGCCTGAGAGGGCGGTGGAGGCAGATTCAATCGTGGCTTTCCAAAGGGAATTGGATAAGTACCTGAAGGAAAAACATTTGCAGGGCTACGGGGAAAGGGCGGGGGAGTGGGACTCGCTGAAGTGCTCTTGCAGAGACCCGGCACGGGCTCGACGGGCCGAATGGCCTCCTCCTGTGCTGTAACCGTTCTATTATACGCAGGGCGTTAGAGAGCCTGGCTTCAGGCGGTTTAGCTCAAGGGGTCGACAAGCTTGGATCCCATAATGGACAAGGGGTTCCGGGGGGGAATAGGACTGAGGAGCTGAGAGCTGAAGCCGGCCATTAGGGGTCAGCTCAGGATCGTGTTTGGGATCGGCCTCAGGGCTGTATTGACGTGAGGAGTGGAGGATGATGGGAGGAGTGGAGGATGATGGGAGGAGTGGAGCATGATGGGAGAAGGACATCAATTGTAATGGCGCCTCTCAGGACCTCAGGGCTGCCCAGTGTGCGTCACAGCCAATGAAGTACTTTTGAAGACGAGTAACTGTTGTTGTGTAGGGGAATCCGGCAGTCAATTTGTGCACAGCAAGATTCCACAGACAGCAGATGAGAGTTAATCTGCTTTATTGGCCCCAGGACACCGGGGAGAAGTCCCCACCTGCTCTTCTTCCAATAGTGGCCGTGGGACCTTTAACGTCCACTCGAGAGGGCAGACGGGGGGTCTCGGGTTTAACGTCTCATCCCGAAAGACGGCACCTCTGACAGTGCGGCACTCCCTCAGTACCGCCCCTCCGACAGTGCGGCACTCCCTCAGTACCGCCCCTCCGACAGTGCGGCGCTCCCTCAGTACCGCCCCTCCGACAGTGCGGCGCTCCCTCAGTACCGCCCCTCCGACAGTGCGGCGCTCCCTCAGTACCGCCCCTCCGACAGTGCGGCGCTCCCTCAGTACCGCCCCTCTGACAGTGCGGCGCTCCCTCAGTACCGCCCCTCCGACAGTGCGGTGCTCCCTCAGTACCGCCCCTCCGACAGTGCGGCGCTCCCTCAGTACTGCCCCTCCGACAGTGCGGCGCTCCCTCAGTACCGCCCCTCCGACAGTGCGGCGCTCCCTCAGTACCGCCCCTCCGACAGTGCGGCGCTCCCTCAGTACCGCCCCTCTGACAGTGCGGCACTCCCTCAGTACTGCCCCTCCGACAGTGCGGCGCTCCCTCAGTACTGCCCCTCCGACAGTGCGGCGCTCCCTCAGTACTGTCGCTCTGACAGTGCGGTGTCCCCCTCAGTACTGCCCCTCCGACAGTGCGGCGCTCCCTCAGTACTGCCCCTCCGACAGTGCGGTGCTCCCTCAGTACCGCCCCTCCGACAGTGCGGCACTCCCTCAGTACTGCCCCTCCGACAGTGCGGCACTCCCTCAGTACTGCCCCTCCGACAGTGCGGCGCTCCCTCAGTACTGCCCCTCCGACAGTGCGGCGCTCCCTCAGTACCGCCCCTCCGACAGTGCGGCGCTCCCTCAGTACTGCCCCTCCGACAGTGCGGCGCTCCCTCAGTACCGCCCCTCCGACAGTGCGGCGCTCTCTCAGTACTGCCCCTCCGACAGTGCGGCGCTCCCTCAGTACCGCCCCTCCGACAGTGCGGCACTCCCTCAGTACTACTCCACCGACAGTGCGACGCTCCCTCAGTACCACCCCTCCGACAGTGCGGCGCTCTCTCAGTACCGCCCCTCCGACAGTGCGGCGCTCCCTCAGTACCGCCCCTCCGACAGTGCGGCGCTCTCTCAGTACTGCCCCTCCGACAGTGCGGCACTCCCTCAGTACCGCCCCTCCGACAGTGCGGCCCTCCCTCAGTACCGCCCCTCCGACAGTGCAGCACTCTCTCAGTACTGCCCCTCCGACAGTGCGGCACTCCCTCAGTACCGCCCCTCCGACAGTGCGGCGCTCCCTCAGTACTGCTCCACCGACAGTGCGACGCACCCTCAGTACCGCCACGTCCCTGGTTGGGAAACATTGAGCCTGAGGCGCAGGAAGTGGAAGCCCGTCCCAGACACGGCCTCTAACTCTTGTTGTTGTCGAACACTCCTCAGATTCCGCAGATCAGCTACGCCTCGACGGCGCCGGAGCTCAGCGATAACAACCGCTATGACTACTTCTCCCGGGTGGTGCCCCCTGACTCCTACCAGGCACAGGCCATGGTAGACATCGTCAAGGCCCTGGGGTGGAACTACGTGTCGACCATCGCCTCGGAGGGCAACTACGGAGAGAGTGGGGTGGAGGCCTTCTCCCATGTCTCCAGGGAGGCCGGTAAGGCACGAGCCGCGGGTGCTCCTCTCTCCTTATAATGGGCCGGAGAGAGGGGTGAGAGCGAGGGTCATCCCTCTCGTATCGGACCATCGCCCTCATCATCAGGATCATCTTCACCAGCAGCACCTTCACTCACATCATCAGTACCATCCTTCCCTATGAGAGGAACAGGAGGAGGCCATTCAGCCCCTCGAGCCTGTTAAATTAGGAACAGGAGGAGGCCATTCAGCCCCCTCGAGCCTGTTACATTAGGAACACGGGGAGGCCGTTCAGCCCCTCGAGCCTGTTACATTAGGAACAGGAGGAGGCCGTTCAGCCCCTCGAGCCTGTTACATTAGGAACACGGGGAGGCCGTTCAGCCCCTCGAGCCTGTTACATTAGGAACAGGAGGAGGCCGTTCAGCCCCCTCGAGCCTGTTACATTAGGAACAGGAGGAGGCCGTTCAGCCCCCTCAAGTCTGTTACATTAGGAACAGGAGGAGGCCATTCAGCCCCTCGAGCCTGTTACATTAGGAACAGCAGGAGGCCATTCAGCCCCTCGAGCCTGTTACATTAGGAACAGGAGGAGGCCGTTCAGCCCCCTCAAGTCTGTTACATTAGGAACAGGAGGAGGCCATTCAGCCCCTCGAGCCTGTTACATTAGGAACAGGAGGAGGCCATTCAGCCCCTCGAGCCTGTTACATTAGGAACAGGAGGAGGCCATTCAGCCCCTCGAGCCTGTTACATTAGGAACAGGAGGAGGCCATTCAGCCCCTCGAGCCTGTTACATTAGGAACAGGAGGAGGCCATTCAGCCCCTCGAGCCTGTTACATTAGGAACAGGAGGAGGCCATTCAGCCCCTCGAGCCTGTTACATTAGGAACAGGAGGAGGCCATTCAGCCCCTCGAGCCTGTTACATTAGGAACAGGAGGAGGCCATTCAGCCCCTCGAGGCTGTTACATTAGGAACAGCAGGAGGTCGTTCAGCCCCTCAAGCCTGTTACATTAGGAACAGGAGGAGGCCATTCAGCCCCCTCGAGCCTGTTACATTAGGAATAGGAGGAGGCCATTCAGCCCCCTCGAGCCTGTTACATTAGGAACAGCAGGAGGCCATTCAGCCCCTCGAGCCTGTTACATTAGGAACAGGAGGAGGCCGTTCAGCCCCCTCGAGTCTGTTACATTAGGAACAGGAGGAGGCCATTCAGCCCCTCGAGCCTGTTACATTAGGAACAGGAGGAGGCCGTTCAGCCCCTCGAGCCTGTTACATTAGGAACAGGAGGAGGCCATTCAGCCCCTCGAGGCTGTTACATTAGGAACAGGAGGAGGCCGTTCAGTCCCTCGAGCCTGTTACATTAGGAACAGGAGGAGGCCGCTCAGCCCCTCGAGCCTGTTACATTAGGAACAGGAGGAGGCCGTTCAGCCCCTCGAGCCTGTTACATTAGGAACAGGAGGAGGCCGTTCAGCCCCCTCGAGCCTGTTACATTAGGAACAGTAGGAGGACATTCAGCCCCCTCGAGCCTGTTACATTAGGAACAGGAGGAGTCCGTTCAGCCCTTCGAGCCTGTTACATTAGGAACAGGAGGAGGCCATTCAGCCCCTCGAGCCTGTTACATTAGGAACAGGAGGAGGCCGTTCAGCCCCCTCGAGCCTATTATATTAGGAACAGGAGGAGGCCATTCAGCCCTTCGAGCCTGTTACATTAGGAACAGGAGGAGGCCATTCAGCCCCTCGAACCTGTTACATTAGGAACAGGAGGAGGCCGTTCAGCCCCTCGAACCTGTTACATTAGGAACAGGAGGAGGCCGTTCAGCCCCTCGAGCCTGTTACATTAGGAACAGGAGGAGGCCATTCAGCCATCAAGCCTGATACATTAGGAACAGCAGGAGGCCATTCAGCCCCTCGAGCCTGTTACATTAGGAACAGGAGGAGGCCGTTCAGCCCCTCGAACCTGTTACATTAGGAACAGGAGGAGGCCGTTCAGCCCCTCGAACCTGTTACATTAGGAACAGGAGGAGGCCATTCAGCCCCTCTCGCCTGTTCCACCATTCAACGAGATCGTGGCTGACCTGCGACCTAACTCCATCCACCCGCCTGTGGCCCAGATCCCTCAAAACCCTTTGGTTAACAGAAATCTCCGAGTTAAAATTAACAATTGATCCCCAGCATCAGTTGCTGTTTTGCGGAAGAGAGTTCCAAACTTCTACCACCCTTTGTGTGTCGAAGTGTTTCCTAACTTCACTCCCGAAAGGCCTGGCTCTCATCAGGACCCTCAGTCTCCATCCCGAGGACCATGCCTTGTGATCAGGTTCGTTGAAGCTTATCCTTCCTCTCGCCACCACCTCTCCCATCAGAACCATCTCCTTGGTCACCGTCCTCCATCTGCCCTGGGCCTCCTCTCGTTGGGGATCTTTGAATTGACGTAAGATAATTACTAGGCACTCGGTCTCAGTGTTAAACAAAGCTTTAATCAACTGTTTTACAACATGGAGGTCTAGTTGTGTCCTTCACTAGTTCCTGTTAAAGAATGTCCCTGCGCAAGCTGGGCCCGTGCCCGAGTATTTATACTCTCCCTGGCCAGCGCCACCCGCAGGCCGCTCAGTATTATTTCATGAGTCTTCCTTTCATGAATGACTGATTCATGTCAGGAATGTCTTGAGGAACAAGCCTCTGATCAAGAAGGTAGCTGATTAGAGCTGCAGACTTTCGCAAGGCTGCTCCCTATAATAAGGATCATCCCTCCCAATATGTGTCTCACTGGTACAGATGTGCAAATGCACATAAACACAGCTGCGCAGACGGGCGCCCTTAATATCCATCTGCACGCACCACACGCATGTAGTCATGACCATATACACGCACAAGCATTTCTTTCTATACATAAGAACATAAGAACATAAGAAATAGGAGCAGGAGTCGGCCAATCGGCCCCTCGAGCCTGCTCCGCCATTCAATAAAATCATGGCTGATCTGATCCTAACCGCCAATCTACTATCACAGAACCATCTCCTGAATGTAACAGAATTAGACACATGAAATAGGAGCAGGATCAGGCTACACGGCCCCTGGGCCCGCTCCGCTACCCACAGGGCCATGTCCGATCCGAACCTAGACTCATGTCCAAATTCCTGCCCGCTCCCCGTAACCCTTAATTCCCTTTACTTCTAGGAAACTGTCTATTTCTGTTTTAAATTTATGTAATGATGTAGCTTCTACAGCTTTTTGGGGTAGCATATTCCATGGACCTACCAACCTCTGAGTGAAGTAGTTCCTCCTCATCTCAGTTTTGAAAGAGCAGCCCCTTATTCTAAGACTATGCCCCCTAGTTCTAGTTTCACCCATCATCGGGAACATCTTCCCCGCATCCACCCGATCCAACCCCTTCACAATCTTACATGTTTCAATAAGATCGCCTCTCATTCTTCTGAACTCCAATGAGTAGAGTCCCAATCTACTCAACCTCTCCTCATATGTCCATCTCCTCATCCCCGGGATTAACCAAGTGAACCTTCTTTGTACTGACTCGAGAGCAAGTATGTCTTTTCTTAAGTATGGACACCAAAACTGTATGCAGTATTCCAGGTGCGGTCTCACCAATACCTTGTACAACTGAAGCAATACCTCCCTATTTTTATATTCTATCCCCCTCGCAATGAAAGCCAACATTCCATTGGCCTTCTTAATCACTTGCTGCACCTGCATACTAACCTTTAGAGTTTCGTGCACCAGGACCCCCAGATCCCTTTGTACTTCAGTACTTTCCAGTTTCTTGCCATTAAGATAATAACTTGCTCTACGATTTTTCCTGCCAAAGTGCATAACCTCACACTTTCCAGTATTGTATTCCATCTGCCAAATCTCTGCCCACTTACTTAGCCTGTCTATGTCCCCTTGCAGGTTTTTTATGTCCTCCTCACTCACTACTTTCCCTCCCATCTTAGTATCATCTGCAAACTTTGATATGTTACACTCGGTCCCCTCCTCCAAATCGTTAATATAGATTGTAAAGAGTTGGGGACCCAGCACTGACCCCTGCGGAACACCACTAGTTACTGATTGCCAGTCTGAGAATGAACCATTTATCCCAACTCTTTGCCTTCTGTTAGATAGCCAATCCTCTATCCATGCCAGAATATTACCCCCAATCCCGTGATTTTTTATCTTAAGCAATAATCTTTTGTGTGGCACCTTGTCAAATGCCTTTTGGAAGTCGAAATACACTACGTCCACTGGTTCCCCTTTATCCACCTTATATGTTACTTCCTCAAAGAACTGCAGCAAATTTGTCAAACATGACTTCCCCTTCACAAAACCATGCTGACTTTGTCCTATTAAATTATGATTATCCAAATGTCCTGTTACTGTCCCCTTAATAATGGACTCCAAAATGTTACCTACCACAGATGTTAGGCTAACCGGGCTATAGTTTCCAGCCTTCTGTCTACTGCCCTTTTTAAATAAGGGTGTTACATTAGCAGTTTTCCAGTCTGCCGGGACCTTTGCTGAGTCCAGGGAGTTTTGGAAAATTATTACCAATGCATCCACAATCCCTACCGCCACTTCCCTCAAGACCCTAGGATGTAAGACATCAGGTCCAGGTGATTTATCCACCTTGAGTCCCACTATTTTACCGAGTACCACTTCCTTAGTGATTTTGATCGTGTTTAGCTCCTCCCCCCCTATTGCCCCCTGTTTGTCCAGTGTTGGGATATTCTTAGTGTCCTCTACTGTAAAGACTGATACAAAATATTCATTCAGTGTTTTTGCCATCTCCATATTTCCCACCATTAATTTCCCGGTCTCATCCTCTAAGGGACCAACATTTACTATAGCCACCCTTTTTCTTTTTATATAACTATAAAAACTCTTACTATCTGTTTTTATATTTTTTGCTAATTTACTTTCATAATCTATCTTCCTTTTCTTAATCAATCTTTTTGTTATTTTTTGCTGTCTTTTAAAGTTTTTCCAATCCTCTATCCTCCCACTAGATTTGGCTACCTTATATGCCCTTGTTTTTAGTCGAATACTATCCTTAATTTCTTTACTTAGCCACGGATGGCTGTCTTTTCTTTTACACCCTTTTCTTCTCAGTGGAATATATATTTTTTGGAAGTTGTAAAATAACTCCTTAAATGTACACCACTGATCATGTATCGTCTTACCCTTTAATCTATTTTCCCAATCCACTCTACTCAATTCCGCTCTCATACCTTCATAGTCTCCTTTATTCAAGCTTAGCACGCTTGTTTGAGATCCAACCTTCTCACCCTCTAATTGAATATGGAATTCAACCATGTTATGGTCACTCATTCCAAGGGGATCCTTTACTAGGACATTTTTAATTAATCATGTCTCGTTACACAGGACCAGATCTGAGGTTGCTTGCCCCCTGGTCGGTTCAGTTACATACTGCTCAAGAAACCCATCCCGAATACACTCAATGAACTCATCCTCAAGGCAGCCCTGCCCAATTTGATTTGTCCAATTAATATGATAGTTAAAATCCCCCATAATTATAGATGTTCCCTTATTACAAGCCTCAACTATTTCCTGATTGATACTCCGTCCAACAGAGTTGCCACTGTTCGGAGGCCTATAGACTACGCCCACTAGTGTTTTTTTCCCCTTATTATTCCTTACCTCCACCCAAACTGTTTCATTATCCTGATCTTTTGACCCAATATCATTTCTCTGTATTACAGTGATTCCTTCCTTTATTAACATAGCCACCCCACCTCCCCTTCCTTCCTGCCTGTCCTTCCTGATCGTTAAATAACCTGGTATGTTTAATTCCCAGGCATTGTCACCCTGCAGCCATGTTTTTGTAATGGCCACAAGATCATACCCATATGTAGTTATTTGTGCCATTAACTCGTCTATTTTGTTACGAATGCTACGTGCATTCAGATAGAGAACTTTCAAATATGTTTTGTGACACTTTGTTTCTGCTTTTGCCCTTTTTATTACTTTACCTTTTACTCCATACCTTCTGCCCCTTCCTGACACGCTCTGGTTTTTAATTTCCCCACTGCTACCTAAGTCTATGACCTTCTCTGTTGTCATTTTTATTATTTGCTCTCTAGGAACCTCCCCCCCACTAGTTAGTTTAAAGCCCTCTCTACAGCCCTAGTTATATGATCCGCCAGGACTCTAGTCCCAGCACTGGCCAAGTGAAGCCCGTCCTAACGGAACAGCTCCCTCCTGTCCCAGTACTGGTGCCAGTGTCCCAGGAAGCAAAACCCATTTCTCCCACACCAGTCTTTGAGCCACGCATTTAACTCTCTAATTTTATTTGTCCTAGCCAAATTCGCTCATGGCTCAGAGATTATTACCCTTGAGGTTCTGTTTTTTAATTTGACCCCTAGCTGCTCATACTCCTTTAACAGAACCGGCTTCCTAGTCCTATCTACGTCGTTTGTACCAACATGGACCACGACAACTGGATCCAACCCCTCCCACTGCTAGTTTCTTTCCAGCCCAGAGGAGATGTCCTTAACCCTGGCACCGGGTAGGCAACACAGCCTTCGGGACTCTCGCTCTCGGCTGCAGAGAACTCTATCTATCCCCCTAACAGTACTATCCCCTACCACTACAACATTTCTATTTACTCCCCCCTCTTGAATGGCCCCCCATTCCACGGTCCTGTGGCCAGGTTGCTCATCCTCCCTGCAGTCCCTGCTCCTGTCCCCACAGGGAGTAAGAACCTCGAACCTGTTGGACAACAGCAAGGGCTGCGGCTCCTCCAGCTCTACCTCCGGGATCCCCGTACCTGCCTCACTCGTAGTCACACCATCCTGTCCCTGACCATGGGCTACATCTGAATTAATTAACTTCATAGGTGTGACCACCTCCTGATACACAGAGTCCAGGTACTTCTCCCCCTCCCTGATGTGTCGCAGTGTCTGAAGCTCAGACTCCAGCTCATCAACACGGAGCTGGAGTTCCTGTAGCAGCAGACACTTGTCACAGACGTAATCACCGTGAGCCTCAATGGGGTTCACCGGCTCCCACATCTCGCAACAGTAACACATCACCTGCTCCATTCTATGTAATTAATTAAATTTTTTATTGTTAGTTATGGACACCCTCTGCCCGATTTTAGATGCTAGTATCCCCTTTAATTAGTTGGATTTAAATTAAATCAATCCCTCTCGTTACACCAGTTAAATGGTTTACCAACAGTCACTCTGCACCAGAAAGGCCTTATTAACTACAACCCACAGAGTTAAAGTTTGAAAAGAGCACCTAACACCCCACTTACACTAACTCACACTTCCCCAAACTCACAGCACTCTTTGATGACTCGCACTTAGTGCTTGCTCGCACTAAGACTGGTCTTTTTCTACTGTTTGTTTGTTTACAGCCAAATGAGTCACCCCTGCTGATTGGTTAGAAAACTGGTTTCCACTGCCTGCTGTGCCAATTTACTCCTACTGCAGTGTAACCTTGTTTTACTCTTCTTAAACCAACAGAATCCGAAATATTTAACTTTTCCCCTTTACTTAAACTGCTTAAGTAATCTTATCAAGAATGATTTAAAGAGAAATAACAATTAAAGAACTCTCACACTTACCCAAACTCAAAGCACTCTTTGATGACTCGCACTCAGATAGACACAGATGTCCTTTTAAACATGTGTATGCATACATTCCCATGTGTGCTTCCACACTCACAAGTAAAAAGAAAGACAGACTCCCATTTCTCCAGCGCCTTTCACCACCTCAGGACGTCCCAAAGCGCTTCACAGCCAATGAAGGACTTTTCCAAGTGTGGCCACTGTTGTAATGTAGGAAACGCAGCAGCCAATTTGTGCACAGCCCGTCTGACAGTGCGGCGCTCCCTCGGTACCGCCCCTCCGACAGTGCGGCGCTCCCTCAGTACTGCCCCTCTGACACTGCGGCGCTCCCTCAGTACTGCCCCTCCGACAGTGCGGCGCTCCCTCAGTACTGCCCCTCCGACAGTGCGGCGCTCCCTCGGTACCGCCCCTCCGACAGTGCGGCGCTCCCTCAGTACTGCCCCTCTGACACTGCGGCGCTCCCTCAGTACTGCCCCTCCGACAGTGCGGCGCTCCCTCAGTACCGCCCCTCCGACAGTGCGGCACTCCCTCAGTACCACCCCTCCGACAGTGCGGCGCTCCCTCAGTACTGCCCCTCCGACAGTGCAGCGCTCCCTCAGTACCGCGCCTCCGACAGTGCGGCAATCCCTCAGTACTGCCCCTCCGACAGTACAGCACTCCCTCAGTACTGCCTCTCCAACAGTGCGGTGCTCCCTCAGTACTGTCCCTCCGACAGTGTGGCGCTCTCTCAGTACCGCTCCTCCGACAGCGTGGCGCTCCTTCAGTACTGCCCCTCCGATAGTGCGGCGCTCCCTCAGTACCGCCCCTCCGACAGTGCGGCGCTCCCTCAGTACTGCCCCTCCGACAGTGCGGCGCTCCCTCAGTACTGCCCCTCCGAAAGTGCGGCGCTCCCTCAGTACTGCCTCTCCGACAGTGCGGCACTCCCTCAGTACCGCCCCTTCAACAGTGCGGCGCTCCCTCAGTACCGCCCCTCCGACAGTGCGGCGCTCCCTCAGTACCGCCCCTCCGACAGTGCGGCGCTCCCTCAGTACCGCCCCGGCCGACAGTGCGGTGCTCCCTCAGTACCGCCCCTCCGACAGTGCGGCGCTCCCTCAGTACCGCCCCTCCGACAGTGCGGCGCTCCCTCAGTACCGCCCCTCCGACAGTGCGGCGCTCCCTCAGTACTGCCCCTCCGACAGTGCAGCGCTCCCTCAGTACCGCCCCTCCGACAGTGCGGCGCTCCCTCAGTACTGCCCCTCCGACAGTGCAGCGCTCCCTCAGTACCGCCCCTCCGACAGTACGGCGCTCCCTCAGTACTGCCCCTCCGACAGTGCAGTGCTCCCTCAGTACCGCCCCTCCGACAGTGCGGTGCTCCCTCAGTACTGCCCCTCCGACAGTGCGGTGCTCCCTCAGTACTGCCCCTCCGACAGTGCGGCGCTCCCTCAGTACCGCCCCTCCGACAGTGCGGTGCTCCCTCAGTACCGCCCCTCCGACAGTGCGGTGCTCCCTCAGTACCGCCCCTGCAACAGTGCGGCACTCCCTCAGCCCAAATTTTTTGCTCGAGTCTCTGGAGTGGGGACTGGAGCCCACAAGCTTCTGACTCAGCAGCAAGAGTGAGACGCACTGAACTACAGCTCATACATATACACGAACACGCCTGCACACACACCCACACACATACATACACGTAAAGAGACATGCACATCCCACACACATGCACGCAGACTCACGCACGTAGGCGCGCATGTACACAAACATGTACACATACGTGCAAACACATATCGCGCGCATGCTCACATACAGATGCGCAGGGAGCAGACGTCGGTCCTGGGAGGTGTTTGCCTGATGTTTGTTCTGTGTGCTAGGCGGGGTGTGCATCGCCCAGTCGCTGAAGATCCCTCGCGAGCCCAAACCGGGCGAATTTGAGAAGCTGATCAACAGGCTGATGGAAACTCCCAACGCGCGAGGAATCATCATCTTCGCCAATGAGGACGACATCAAGTAAGACGGCTCACTCGCTGGTTACTCCTGGTCCCTCCCAGTAAACCCCGCAACACTTAGATCGGGGTTGATTCATTTACCGCTCCTTACATTGTACTCTTCCCCTTTGTCTTCAGTCTTCAGGCTCTTTATTGCTTCCTGTTGTCACTGCCTTATTCTGCCTCTTAGTTTCCCCTCCGCCTTCTGCCCTCCGCCCTGCCCTTCCTCCCCTGGACATTGGTGGCTTTCACAAGGGCTCTGGTAAACCAGAGCCAGCAGGACACCAGCTCTGCGCCCCAGGAGCATGTGTGAGTGTGTGTACATGTTTGTGAGTGTGTGCAAGTGTGCATGTGAGTGTGCATGGGAGTGTGTGTGTGCATGCATGTGTGTGTGCATGCGAGTGTGTGTGCATGTGCGTGTGCATGCGAGTGTGTGTGTGCATGCGAGTGTGCATGTGAGTGTGTGTGCATGCATGCGAGTGTGTGTGTGCATGCAAGTGTGTGTGTGTGCATGCAAGTGTGTGTGCGCATGTGAGTGTGTGTGCATGCGACTGTGTGTGTGTGTGCATGCGAGTGTGTGTGCATGCGAGTGTGCATGCAAGTGTGTGTGCATGCATGCGAGTGTGTGTGTGCATGCAAGTGTGTGTGTGTGCATGCAAGTGTGTGTGCGCATGTGAGTGTGCGTGCATGCGACTGTGTGTGTGTGTGCATGCGAGTGTGTGTGTGCATGCGAGTGTGCATGCAAGTGTGTGTGTGTGCATGCGAGTGAGCATGGGAGTGTGTGTGGGTGCATGCGAGTGTGTGTGTGCATGCGAATGTGTGTGTGCAGGTGTGTGTGCATGCGAGTGTGTGTGTGTGCAAGTGTGTATACATGCGAGTGTGTGTGTGCATACGGGTGTGTGTGTGTGTGCATGAAAGTGTGTGTGCATGCGAGTGTGTGCATGCAAGTGTGTGTGTGCATGAGGGTGCACATGAGAGTGTGTGTGTGCATGTGAGTGTGTATGCGAGTGTGTGCATGTGCATGCGAGTGGGCATGGGAGTGTGTGTGTGCATGCGAGTGTGTGTTTGCAAGTGTGTATGCATGCAAGTGTGTGTGTGTGCAAGTGTGTATGCATGCGAGTGTGTGTGTGTGCATGCGAGTGTGTGTGTGTGCATGCAAGTGTGTGTGTGCATGAGGGTGCGCATGTGCATGTGAGTGTGTGCATGCAAGTATGTGTGTGTGCATGTGAGTGTGTGTGTATGCGAGTGTGTGCAAGTGTGTGTGTATGCGAGTGTGTGTGCATGCGAGTGTGTGTGCATGCGAGTATGTGCGTGCATGTGAGTGTGCGTGTGTGTATGCATGCGAGTGTGTGTGTGCATGTGAGTGTGCGTGTGTGTATGCATGCGAGTGTGTGTGTGCATGCGAGTGTGTGTGTGCATGCGAGTGTGTGTGCATGCACGTGTGTGTGTGCATGTGAGTGTGCGTGTGTGCATGCGAGTGTGTGTGTGCATGCGAGTGTGTATGTGCATGTGAGTGTGTGTGTATGTGAGTGTGTGTGTTTATGCGAGTGTGTGTGTTCATGCGAGTGTGTGTGCATGCGAGTATGTGTGTGCATGCGAGTGTGTGTGCATGAGGGTGCGCATGTGCATGTGAGTGTGTGCATGTGAGTGTGTGTGTGTGTGCATGTGAGTGTGTGTGAATATGCAAGTGTGCATGCGAGTGTGTGGGCATGCGAGTGAGCATGCGAGTGTGCATGTGAGTGTGTGTGCATGCGAGTGAGCATGGGAGTGTGTGTGCATGCGAGTGTGTATGTGCATGCGAGTGTGTGTGCAAGTGTGTGTGCATGCGAGTGTGTGTGTGTGTGCAAGTGTGTATACATGCGAGTGTGTGTTTGTGTGCATGTGCATGTGAGTGTGTGCATGTGAGTGTGTGTGTGTATGCAAGTGTATGTGCATGCGAGTGTGTGTGTGCATGCAAGTGTGTGTGCATGTGAGTGAGTGTGCATGCGAGTGAGTGTGCATGCGAGTGTGTTTGCATGCGAGTGTGTGTGTGCATGTGAGTGTGTTTGCATGCGAGTGTGTGTGTGCATGTGAGTGTGAGTGTGTGCACGCGAGCGTGTGTGTGCATGCGAGTGTGTGTGTGCATGCAAGTTTGTGTGTGTGCATGCGAGTGTGTGTGTGTGCATGTGAGTGCGTGTGAGTTTGTGTGTGCATGCGAGTGTGTGTGCATGCGAGTGTGTGTGCATGTGCGTGTGCATGCGAGTGTGTGTGTGCATGCGAGTTTGTGTGTGTGCATGTGAGTGTGTGTACATGAGGGTGCGCATGTGCATGTGAGTGTGTGCATGTGAGTGTGTGTGTGTGTGCATGTGAGTGTGTGTGTATATGCGAGTGTGCATGCGAGTGTGTGTGCATGCGAGTGAGCATGGGAGTGTGTGTGTGCATGCGAGTGTGTGTGTGCATGCGAGTGTGTGTGTGCAAGTGTGTGTGCATGCGAGTGTGTGTGTGTGCAAGTGTGTATACATGCGAGTGTGTGTTTGTGTGCATGTGCATGTGAGTATGTGCATGTGAGTGTGTGTGTGTGCATGTGAGTGTGTGTGTATATGCGAGTGTGCATGCGAGTGTGTGTGCATGCGAGTGAGCATGGGAGTGTGTGTGTGCATGCGAGTGTGTGTGTGCATGCGAGTGTGTGTGTGCAAGTGTGTGTGCATGCGAGTGTGTGTGTGTGCAAGTGTGTATACATGCGAGTGTGTGTTTGTGTGCATGTGCATGTGAGTGTGTGCATGTGAGTGTGTGTGTGTATGCAAGTGTATGTGCATGCGAGTGTGTGTGTGCATGCGAGTGTGTGTGTGCGTGAGTATGTGAGTGCGTGTGAGTTTGTGTGTGTATGCGAGTGTGTGTGCATGCGAGTGTGTGTGCATGTGAGTGTGTGTGTGCATGCGAGTGTGTGTGTGCATGCGAGTTTGTGTGTGTGCATGCGAGTGAGTGTGTGCATGTGAGTGTGTGTGTATGCGAGTGTGTGTGTTTATGCGAGTATGTCTGTTCATGCGAGTGTGTGTGCATGCGAGTGTGTGTGTGCATGCGAGTGTGTGTGTGTGCATGAGGGTGCACATGTGCTTGTGAGTGTGTGCATGTGAGTGTGTGTGTGTGTGTGTGTGCATGTGAGTGTGTGTGTATATGCGAGTGTGCATTTGAGTGTGTGGGCATGCGAGTGAGCATGGGAGTGTGTGTGTGCATGGGAGTGTGTGTGTGCATGCGAGTGTGCGTGTGCATGCGAGTGTGCATGCGAGTGTGCATGTGAGTGTGTGTGCATGCGAGTGAGCATGGGAGTGTGTGTGCATGCGAGTGTGTGTGTGCATGCGAGTGTGTGTGCAAGTGTGTGTGCATGCGAGTGTGTGTGTGTGAGTGTGTGTGTGTATGCAAGTGTATGTGCATGCGAGTGTGTGTGTGCATGCAAGTATGTGTGTGTGCATGTGAGTGTGTGTGTGCATGCGAGTGTGTTTGCATGCGAGTGTGTGTGTGCATGTGAGTGTGAGTGTGTGCACGCGAGTGTGTGTGTGTGTGAGTGTGTGTGCATGGGAGTGTGTGTGTGCATGCGAGTGTGTGTGTGCAAGTGTGTGTGCATGCGAGTGTGTGTGTGTGCAAGTGTGTATACATGCGAGTGTGTGTTTGTGTGCATGTGCATGTGTGTGTGCATCTGAGTGTGTGTGTATGCAAGTGTATGTGCATGAGTGTGTGTGTGCATGCGAGTTTGTGTGTGTGCATGCGAGTGTGTGTGTGTGCATGTGAGTGTGCGCGTGTGCATGTGAGTGTGTGTGTATGCGAGTGTGTGTGTTCATGCGAGTATGTGTGTGCATGCGAGTGTGTGTGAGCATGCGAGTGTGTGTGTTCATGCAAGTGTGCGTATGTGCATGCAAGTGTGTGTGCATGCAAGTGTGTGTGTGCATGTGAGTGTGTGTGTGTGCATGTGAGTGTGTGTGTGTGTGCATGAGGGTGCGCATGTGCATGTGAGTGTGTATGCATGTGAGTGTGTGTGTGAGTGTGTGTGTGCATGTGAGTGTGTGTGTGTATGCAAGTGTGTGTGTATGCAAGTGTGTGTGCATGCGAGTGTGTGTGAGCATGCGAGTGTGTGTGTGTTCTTGCAAGTGTGCGTATGTGCATGCATGTGTGTGTGCATGCGAGTGTGTGTGTGCATGTGAGTGTGTGTGTATGCAAGTGTGTGTGCATGAGTGTGTGTGTGCATGCGAGTTTGTGTGTGTGCATGCGAGTGTGTGTGTGTGCATGTGAGTGTGCGCGTGTGCATGTGAGTGTGTGTGTATGCGAGTGTGTGTGTTCATGCGAGTATGTGTGTGCATGCGAGTGTGTGTGAGCATGCGAGTGTGTGTGTTCATGCAAGTGTGCGTATGTGCATGCAAGTGTGTGTGCATGCAAGTGTGTGTGTGCATGTGAGTGTGTGTGTGTGCATGTGAGTGTGTGTGTGTGTGCATGAGGGTGCGCATGTGCATGTGAGTGTGTATGCATGTGAGTGTGTGTGTGTGTGCATGTGAGTGTGTGTGTGTATGCAAGTGTGTGTGTATGCAAGTGTGTGTGCATGCGAGTGTGTTTGCATGCGAGTGTGTGTGCATGTGAGTGTGTGCACGCGCGTGTGTGTGCATGCAAGTTTGTGTGTGCATGCGAGTGTGTGTGTGCATGCGAGTGTGTGTGCATGCGAGTTTGTGTGTGTGCATGCGAGTGTTTGTGTGCATGTGAGTGTGCGCGTGTGCATGTGAGTGTGTGCATGCGAGTGTGTGTGTGCATGCGAGTGTGTTTGCATGCGAGTGTGTGTGTGTGCACGCAAGTGTGTGTATGCAAGTGTGTGTGTGCATGCAAGTGTGTGTGCATGCGAGTCTGTGTGTGCATGCGAGTGTGTGTGTGCATGTGAGTGTGCATGCGAGTATATGTGTGCATGCAAGTGTGTGTGTGCATGCGAGTTTGTGTGTGTGCATGCGAGTGTGTGTGCATGTGAGTGTGCACGTGTGCATGTGAGTGTGTGTATGCGAGTGTGTGTGTTCATGCGAGTATGTGTGTGCATGCGAGTGTGTGTGTTCATGCAAGTGTGCGTAAGTGCATGCAAGTGTGTGTGCATGTGAGTGTGCGCGTGTGCATGTGAGTGTGTGTGTATGCAAGTCTGTGTGTGCATGCAAGTGTGTGTGTGCATGCGAGTGTGTGTGTGCATGAGTGTGTGTGCACGCGAGTGTGTGTGCATGCAAGTGTGTGTGCATGTGAGTGTGTGTGTGCATGCGAGTGTGTGTGCATGCGAGTGTGTGTGTATGTGAGTGTGCATGCGAGTGTGTGTGTGCATGCGAGTGTGCATGTGCATGCGAGTGTGTGTGCATGCGAGTGTGTGTGTGATCTCTCTCACACTCACACACACTCACACACTCACTCTCACACTCACACACACACACACTCATTCTCTCTCACAATCACACACATCATCACACACACGCTCACTCTCTCTCACACTCACACACATACATACACACACAAACTCATTCTCTCTCACACTCACACACACACTCATTCTCTCTCACACTCACACACATCTTCACACACATGCTCACTCTCACACTCACACACATACATACACACACAAACTCACTCTCTCTCACCCTCACACACACACTCACTCTCTCTCACTTACACTCACAACTCAAAACCCTCGTTCGCCCTGCACTTTCCGTCTGGGGGGGCTGGTGGGGTTGGGGGTTCGGGGGTTGTCACTGGACACTGAACCCTGGCTGACTTTTCAGTTCCTGAACCCAGGGGCCTGAGATCATCCCACCTCTATGCTCTCTCCTCTGCTTTCTTTCTCACTCTCTCTCTCCTCTCCGCTACCCCGCTCGTTCCCTCTCTCCTGCACCCCGCCCCCGATGTGTTCCAGCCTCCGGGTTGTCATTTTTTTGCTACGAGCGCGTGAATCTTTTTTTTTTTTTAATTCCCGCAGGCGGGTGCTGGAGGCCGCCAACCTGGCCAACCTGACGGGGCACTTCCTGTGGGTGGGCTCTGACAGCTGGGGCGCCAAGGCATCTCCCGTCCTGCACCAGGAGGAGGTGGCAGAAGGAGCGGTCACCATACTGCCCAAGAGAACACCCATCGAAGGTAAGGAAGCGCGCCTTCCCCCACCCGCCGCCCCCCTCCTCGCCCAAACCCCACCCCTGTCCGATCCCAGCTTTGGAAACGGGCGGCCCGTCCAGGAAAATCCCAGGCTCTGTTTCCGGCCTACGCCGAGTTGGCCGATCAGAGCCTGGGCGGCGGGTAGGGGGCCGGAGGATGGGAAGGGGAGGGTGGTGTCGCGGTAATGACGCCCCAGCTGGCCTCACCGTCCGCCCCCTCGGGAGGAAGGAAACTACAACAACAACCTGCCTTTATCCAGCGCCTTTAATGTAATAAAACGTCCCAAGGTGCTTCACAGGAGCGTAAATCAGACAAAATTTGACCCCGAGCCACATAAGGAGGTATTAGGGACAGGTGACCAAAAGCTGGGTCACAGAGGTCGGTTTTAAGGAGCGTCTTAAAGGAGGAGAGAGAGGCGGAGAGGTTTGGGAGGGAATTCCAGAGCTCGGGGGCCCTGGCGCGGTCGCCAATGGTGGAGCAATGGAAATCGGGGGATGCGCAAGAGGCCAGAATTGGAGGAGCGCAGAGATCGCGGAGGGTTGTAGGGGCTGGAGGAGGTTACAGAGATAGGGAGGGGGCGAGGAGGCCATGGAGGGATTTGAAAACAAGGATGAGATTTTTGAAATCGAGGTGCTGCTTAACTGGGAGCCAATGTAGGTCAGCGAGCACAGGGGTGATGGGTGAACGGGACTCGGTGCGAGTTAGGACACGGGCAGCCGAGTTTTGGATGACATCAAGTATATGTAGGGTGGAATGTGGGAGGCCGGCCAGGAGTGCGCTGGAATAGTTGAGTCTGGAGGTTACAAAGGCATGGATGAGGGTTTCAGCAGCGGATGAGCTGAGGCAGGGGCGGAGACGGGCGATGTTACGGAGGTGGAAATAGGCGGTCTTAGTTATGCTGCGGATATGTGGTCGGAAGCTCACTTCAGGGTCAAATATGACACCAAGGTTGCGAACAGCGTGGTTCAGCCTCAGACAGATGTTAGGGAGAGGGATGGAGTCAGTGGCGAGGGAACGGAGTTTGTGGCGGGGGTGAAGGGAAAGTCGACCAGGATTCCCGTTCGCTGGCCCTCTGTTCGGTCATCCTGTGCAGGCGGGCGTAGGGTAAGGGTCCCTTCACGGTCGCATTGGCGCTCACTATCTGGACCCATAGAATGAGAGCCTCTATGCCAAGGCGGTGCGGAGGGGGGTTGCTGCAGGAGAGAACAGGGGAGGGGAAGGGTCGAGAAAGTTACCGAATTATTGGGTGGCCTTAGCACAGACACAGAATCACTATCTACCAAATCTCACTCACAGATAGAGTTACCCAGGGATGAGGGAGTTCAGTGATGTGGAGAGACTGGAGAAGCTGGGATTGTTCTCCTTAAAGCAGAGAAGGTTAAGGGGAGATTGACCAGAATGGTTCCAGGGATGAGGGACTTCAGTGACGTGGAGACACTGGAGAAGCTGGGATTGTTCTCCTTAGAGCAGAGAAGGTTAAGAGGAGATTGACCAGAATGGTACCAGGGATGAGGGACTTCAGTGATGTGGAGACACTGGAGAAGCTGGGATTGTTCTCCTTAGAGCAGAGAAGGTTAAGAGGAGATTGACCAGAATGGTACCAGGGATGAGGGACTTCAGTGATGTGGAGAGACTGGAGAAGCTGGGATTGTTCTCCTTAGAGCAGAGAAGGTTAAGGGGAGATTGACCAGAATGGTACCAGGGATGAGGGACTTCAGTGATGTGGAGAGACTGGAGAAGCTGGGATTGTTCTCCTTAGAGCAGAGAAGGTTAAGGGGAGATTGACCAGAATGGTACCAGGGATGAGGGACTTCAGTGATGTGGAGAGACTGGAGAAGCTGGGATTGTTCTCCTTAGAGCAGAGAAGGTTAAGGGGAGATTGACCAGAATGGTACCAGGGATGAGGGACTTCAGTGATGTGGAGAGACTGGAGAAGCTGGGGTTGTTCTCCTTAGAGCAGAGAAGGTTAAGGGGAGATTGACCAGAATGGTACCAGGGATGAGGGACTTCAGTGATGTGGAGAGACTGGAGAAGCTGGGGTTGTTCTCCTTAGAGCAGAGAAGGTTAAGGGGAGATTGACCAGAATGGCATCAGGGATGAGGGACTTCAGTGATGTGGAGAGACTGGAGAAGCTGGGATTGTTCTCCTTAGAGCAGAGAAGGTTCAGGGGAGATTGACCAGATTGGTACCAGGGATGAGAGACTTCAGTGATGTGGAGAGACTGGAGAAGCTGGGATTGTTCTCCTTAGAGCAGAGAAGGTTAAGGGGAGATTGACCAGAATGGTACCAGGGATGAGGGACTTCAGTGATGTGGAGAGACTGGAGAAGCTGGGATTGTTCTCCTTAGAGCAGAGAAGGTTAAGGGGAGATTGACCAGAATGGTACCAGGGATGAGGGACTTCAGTGATGTGGAGAGACTGGAGAAGCTGGGGTTGTTCTCCTTGTAGCAGAGAAGGTTAAGAGGAGATTTGATAGAGGTGTTCAGAATTAGAAGGTAACCAGAGGACACAGATTGAAGATAATCGGTAAAAGAACCAGAGGGGGAGATGGGGAGAATGTTTTTTACGCAGCGAGTTGTTGTGATCTGGAACGCGCTGCCTGAAAGGGCGGTGGGAGCAGATTCAATAGTAACTTTCAAAAGGGGGAATTGGAGAAATACTTGAAGGGGTAAAATGTGCCGGGCTGTGGGGAAAGAGCAGGGGGGAGTGAGACTGATTGGAGAGCTGTTTCAAAGAGCCGACACAGGCACGATGGGCCGAATGGCCTCCTCCTGTCCTGCTAATCACCAGCTGCTCCTGATTTTTAATCACTGACAGTCAACGGGATACTTCGCATAAGCTACTTGGTGGCATTAGCCGAGGGATAGAGCAAATCTAATGAGGCCACTATGCCAAGTGTTAGGTCACAGCACATCTGGTATACTGTAACACAGGAACAGGAGGAGGCCATTCAGCCCCCTCAAGCCTGTTACATTAGGAACAGGAGGAGGCCATTCAGCCCCTCGAGCCTGTTACATTAGGAACAGCAGGAGGCCATTCAGCCCCTCGAGCCTGTTACATTAGGAACAGCAGGAGGCCATTCAGCCCCCTCGAGCCTGTTACATTAGGAACAGGAGGAGGCCATTCAGCCCTTCGAGCCTGTTACATTAGGAACAGGAGGAGGCCATTCAGCCCCTCGAGCCTGTTACATTAGGAACAGCAGGAGGCCATTCAGCCCCTCGAGCCTGTTACATTAGGAACAGCAGGAGGCCATTCAGCCCCCTCGAGCCTGTTACATTAGGAACAGGAGGAGGCCATTCAGCCCTTCGAGCCTGTTACATTAGGAACAGGAGGAGGCCATTCAGCCCCTCGAGCCTGTTACATTAGGAACAGGAGGGGGCCATTCAGCCACCTCGAGCCTGTTACATTAGGAACAGGAGGAGGCCGTTCAGCCCCCTCGAGCCTGTTACATTAGGAACAGGAGGAGGCTGTTCAGCCCCCTCGAGCCTGTTACATTAGGAACAGTAGGCCATTCGGCCCCTCGAGCCTGTACCGCCATTCAATGAGATCATGGCTGATCTGTGACCTCACTCCATCTCCCCGCCTTTGCCCCGTATCCCTTAATACCTTTGGTTAACAAAATGCTATCAATCTCCGATTTAAAATTAACAATTGACCCCCGGCATCGATTGCCGTTTGCGGAAGAGAGTTCCAAACTTCTACCTCCCTTTGTGTGTCGAAGTGTTTCCTAACTTCACTCCTGAAAGGTCTGGCTCTAATTTTTAGACTCTGCCCCCTAGTCCGAGACTCCCCAACCAGCGGAAATAGTTTCTCTCTCTCTACACTATCAGTTCCCCTTAATATCCTGAAAACTTCGATCAGATCGCCCCTTAACCTTCTAAACTCCAGGGAATACATCCCTAGTTTGTGTAATCTCAGCGATTCACAATATATACAAATGATCTAGATGAGGGAACTAGAATTTGGATGATCAGCCATGATCTCATTAAATGGCGGAGCAGGCTCGAGGGGCCGAATGGCCTACTCCTGCTCCTATCTCCTATGTTTCTATGTTTCTCCTCGTAACGTAACCCTTGAAGTCCTCTGGTAAACCTACGCTGCACTCGCTCCAAGGCCAGTACATCCTTCCTAAGGTGTGGTGCCCAGAACTGCTCACAGTGCTCCAGGTGTGGTCTAACCAGGGTTTTGTACAGTTGCAGTATAACTTCGATCCCTTGTATTCTAGTCCTCTGGATATAAAAGCCAGCATCCCATTAGCCTTTATGATTATTTTCTGTACCTGTTCATGACATTTTAATGATCGATGTACCTGGACCCTCCAAGTCTCTTTGGACCCCCACTGTTTCTAGCTTTTCACCATTTAGGAAGTACCCTGTTCGATCATTTCTAGGTCCAAAGTGGATGACCTCACATTTGCCTACATTGAATTCCATTTGCCACAGTTTTGCCCATTCGCTTAATCTGTCGCTATCCCTTTGTAATTTTATGCTTTCACCTACACTGCCGCCTATCTTTGTGTCATTGGCAAATTTGTATATACAGGAAACTTTCGATTAACCGGCCCCTAAATAACCGAAAATGTCGGTTAACCGGCAAAATTCAGGAGTCGGTTCAGTAACTTTTATTACTTGCACAGCAACAAATGGAGGAAGGCAAGGGTTTGGCTGCAGCTGTTGCTAAGCTGCAGAGATGCTTGGAACTTGTGGCCATTGTTCTGAAGCAAGCAACAGGGTTTGTTGCTTTATACGGAGCTCTAAGGTCCGTATCTTTTGCTATAGCGTTCGGTTATCCGGCATTGTTGAGGAACCGGCACCACGTCGGTCCCGTCCGTGCCGGATACCAGAAAGTTTCCTGTATGACTTTCTATGCCGTCTTCCAAGTCGTTAATTTGTCCCCCTGTGTCCCAGGGGTTCGAATCGCAATGGGACGGGAATTAAATACGGGAGCGAGCCCTGGCTTAGTGGTTATCATTCCCGCCTCGGAGTTGGAGGGGGAGAAATCCGGTATCGCCCCGTTTGGGGCGCGATTATCGGCCGGGCGCCAAGTTTAGTGCCTGGCGCTAATTATCGCCTCCGACTGCAAACTTGGCTTCTATCGCCCCTGGAGGTGATTGGAGCGCTAAATCAGGCGCTACACACCTCTCTTAAGGCGCTAACGCCGAGGAGCGAGTCGCTACCTCAGAGCGCTGGCGAAGCTCAGGTGATGTCAGTCAGCGATGGAACACAGACACACTGGCGCCAGCCAGTTCTTAAAGGGGAGGGTCGATCTTGCTCTCCATCCACACCCTGCTCATTGCAGCCTTGAATCTCGGCCTGGAGAGACCTGTACATCAAACCTGCAGGAAAGAACAATGGTGAGGTCCGAGGGAAAGAGTTCAGAGTGCAGCCCCCATAGTCTCTTCTAAATCGATACAAGGAAGGTCAAATCAAAATGAACCTGCAAAGTGCTGCTCAGTCCCCAAAACTCCTTCACACAGCGTTGAATCTCTCCAGAAGCCTCTCTCTCTCTCTCAGAATGCGTGGGGCAAAAATGTCGCCAACAAAAACGGCAGGAAGCGGCCGCCTTTAAATAGCGCTCCCCCAGTCCATTCCCGACTGCAAAACGCTCCCCTCAACCTGTCGTTGCTAGCGGCAGGCGGTAAGGCAGGGGGCGCCACTCAATATCCGGTCCGGGGCATTGCACGCTCGACTGACGTCACGATCTGCCGGCGCAGGAGATCGTGGCGGTAGTGTTTAGCGCGGCCGCAAAATGTCATTAATTTCGCGAGCGGCGCAAACATCGCCGCGCCCCATTAGCGCCCCCTTAAGGCGCTAATGGGAGGCGAAAACCAACCGCATTTTTCCCCCAGAGGGTTCAGGGTAGGAACCACGCTCCCGACATTCCCGACGAGCGGGGACCAGAGCTCCGGCTCGGAATTCCGAGGCTCGACATCCAGCAGGATGCTCGAGTCTGCTGGGAGGCCCACTCACCCTGCCTCCCCCCCGCCCCCACCCCGCCCCTCATCATATCGGGCTCTGGGAGCCGGTTAAACCCTCCTGCTGTATCGGACTAACCTGTCGGCCGGGAAAGAGATGGTGACGGCCCACAGAAGGGACGTCCACTTCGCGGCCTGTAGGACAGTTAATCAGCCCGCGAATCCTTCCACTGCTTCACGCTGTTCTCCTCAAGGGAGGACTGCGAAGATACGAAAACAATAAGTACGCCACCCTGCCGGAGTTTTAATCAGCTCGCGAATCCTTCCACTACTTCACGATACTCTCCAAAGCTGAAAGATGTGAAAATAATCAGCTGGAGCATTGTGTCCAATTCTGGGCACCACACTTTAGGAAGGATGTCGAGGTCTTGGAGAGGAGATTGACCAGAATGGTTCCGGGGATGAGGGACTTCAGTGACGTGGAGAGACTGGAGAAGCTGGGGTTGTTCTCCTTAGAGCAGAGAAGGTTAAGGGGAGATTGACCAGAATGGTACCAGGGATGAGGGACTTCAGTTGTGTGGAGAGACTGGAGAAGCTGGGGTTGTTCTCCTTAGAGCAGAGAAGGTTCAGGGGAGATTGACCAGAATGGTACCGGGGATGAGGGACTTCAGTGATGTGGAGAGACTGGAGAAGCTGGGGTTGTTCTCCTTAGAGCAGAGAAGGTTAAGAGGAGATTTGATCGAGGTGTTCAGAATTAGAAGGTAACCAGAGGACACAGATTGAAGATAATCGGTAAAAGAACCAGAGGGGAGATGGGGAGAATGTTTTTTACGCAGCAAGTTGTTGTGATCTGGAACGCGCTGCCTGAAAGGGCGGTGGGAGCAGATTCAATAGTAACTTTCAAAAGGGGGAATTGGAGAAATACTTGAAGGGGTAAAATGTGCCGGGCTGTGGGGAAAGAGCAGGGGGGAGTGGGACTGATTGGAGAGCTGTTTCAAAGAGCCGGCACAGGCACGATGGGCCGAATGGCCTCCTCCTGTCCTGCTAATCGCCAGCTGCTCCTGATTTTTAATCATTGACAGTCAACGGGATACTTCGACTAAGCTACTTGGTGGCATTAGCCGAGGGATAGAGCAAATCTAATGAGGCCACTATGCCAAGTGTTAGGTCACAGCACATCTGGTATACTGTAACACAGGAACAGGAGGAGGCCATTCAGCCCCTCGAGCCTGTTACATTAGGAACAGGAGGAGGCCATTCAGTCCCTCGAGCCTGTTACATTAGGAACAGCAGGAGGCCATTCAGCCCCTCGAGCCTGTTACATTAGGAACAGGAGGAGGCCGTTCAGCCTCTCGAGCCTGTTACATTAGGAACAGGAGGCCATTCGGCCCCTCGAGCCTGTTACATTAGGAACAGCAGGAGGCCATTCAGTCCCCTCGAGCCTGTTACATTAGGAACAGGAGGAGGCCATTCAGCCCCTCGAGCCTGTTACATTAGGAACAGGAGGAGGCCGTTCAGCCTCTCGAGCCTGTTACATTAGGAACAGGAGGCCATTCGGCCCCTCGAGCCTGTTACATTAGGAACAGCAGGAGGCCATTCAGTCCCCTCGAGCCTGTTACATTAGGAACAGGAGGAGGCCATTCAGCCCCTCTCGCCTGTTCCACCATTCAACGAGATCATGACATTTTAATGATCGATGTACCTGGACCCCCAAGTCTCTTTGGACCCCCACTGTTTCTAGCTTTTCACCATTTAGGAAGTACCCTGTTCGATCATTTCTAGGTCCAAAGTGGATGACCTCACATTTGCCTACATTGAATTCCATTTGCCACAGTTTTGCCCATTCGCTTAATCTGTCGCTATCCCTTTGTAATTTTATGCTTTCACCTACACTGCCGCCTATCTTTGTGTCATTGGCAAATTTGTATATACAGGAAACTTTCGATTAACCGGCCCCTAAATAACCGGAAATGTTGGTTAACCGGCAAAATTCAGGAGTCGGTTCAGTAACTTTTATTACTTGCACAGCAACAAATGGAGGAAGGCAAGGGTTTGGCTGCAGCTGTTGCTAAGCTGCAGAGACGCTTGGAACTTGTGGCCATTGTTCTGAAGCTGTTGCTAAGCAACAGGGTTTGTTGCTTTATACGGAGCTCTAAGGTCCGTATCTTTTGCTATAGCGTTCGGTTATCCGGCATTGTTGAGGAACCGGCACCACGTCGGTCCCGTCCGTGCCGGATACCAGAAAGTTTCCTGTATGACTTTCTATGCCGTCTTCCAAGTCGTTAATTTGTCCCCCTGTGTCCCAGGGGTTCGAATCGCAATGGGACGGGAATTAAATACGGGAGCGAGCCCTGGCTTAGTGGTTATCATTCCCGCCTCGGAGTTGGAGGGGGAGAAATCCGGTATCGCCCCGTTTGGGGCGCGATTATCGGCCGGGCGCCAAGTTTAGTGCCTGGCGCTAATTATCGCCTCTGACTGCAAACTTGGCCTCTATCGCCCCTGGAGGTGATTGGAGCGCTAAATCAGGCGCTACACACCTCTCTTAAGGCGCTAACGCCGAGGAGCGAGGCGCTACCTCAGAGCGTGGGCGAAGCTCAGGTGATGTCAGTCAGCGATGGAACACAGACACACTGGCGCCGGCCAGTTCTTAAAGGGGAGGGTCGATCTTGCTCTCCATTCACACCCTGCTCATTGCAGCCTTGAATCTTGGCCCGGAGAGACCTGTACATCCAATCTGCTGGAAAGAACAATGGAGAGGTCCGAGGGAAAGAGCTCAGAGTGCAGCCCCCATAGTCTCTTCTAAATCGATGCATGGAAGGTCAAATCAAAATTAACCTGCAAAGTGCTGCTCAGTACCCAAAACTCCTTCACACAGCGTTGAATCTCTCCAGAAGTCTCTCTCTCTCTCTCTCTCAGAATGCGTGGGGCAAAAATGTAACCGACAAAAAAAGGCAGGAAGCAGCCGCCTTTAAATAGCGCTCCCCCAGTCCATTCCCAACTGCAAAACGCTCCCCTCAACCTGTCGTTGCTAGCGGCAGGCGGTAAGGCGGGGGCGCCACTCAATATCCGGTCCGGGGCGTTGCACGCTTGACTGACGTCACGATCTGCCGGCGCAGGAGATCGTGGCGGTAGTGTTTAGCGCGGCCGCAAAATGTCATCAATTTCGCGAGCGGCGCAAACATCGCCGCGCCCGGGCGCTAGTTGCTTTGCGCCCCATTAGCGCCCCCTTAAGGCGCTAACGGGAGGCGAAAACCAACCGCATTTTTCCCCCAGAGGGTTCAGGGTAGGAACCACGCTCCCGACATTCCCGACGAGCGGGGACCAGAGCTCCGGCTCGGAATTCCGAGGCTCGACATCCAGCAGGATGCTCGAGTCTGCTGGGTGGCCCACTCACCCTGCCTCCCCCCCGCCCCCACCCCGCCCCTCATCATATCGGGCTCTGGGAGCCGGTTAAACCCTCCTGCTGTATCGGACTAACCTGTCGGCCGGGAAAGAGATGGTGACGGCCCACAGAAGGGACGTCCACTTCGCGGCCTGTAGGACAGTTAATCAGCCCGCGAATCCTTCCACTGCTTCACGCTGTTCTCCTCAAGGGAGGACTGCGAAGATACGAAAACAATAAGTACGCCACCCTGCCGGAGTTTTAATCAGCTCGCGAATCCTTCCACTACTTCACGATACTCTCCAAAGCTGAAAGATGTGAAAATAATCAGCTGGAGCATTGTGTCCAATTCTGGGCACCACACTTTAGGAAGGATGTCGAGGTCTTGGAGAGGAGATTGACCAGAATGGTTCCAGGGTTGAGGGACTTCAGTGACGTGGAGAGACTGGAGAAGCTGGGGTTGTTCTCCTTAGAGCAGAGAAGGTTAAGGGGAGATTGACCAGAATGGTACCAGGGATGAGGGACT